>NC_140683.1:3035000-3112500 GCF_054131305.1 Coturnix japonica
TGAATCCTGTTTCTGAAGGTAAAAGTGATTTTAGCACCTTCCCACATCAACCAGGCCCGGGAGGATGTGAGGCTGTGAAGCTCTGAAGTCTGAATGCCTACAAGCTGATGCCGTGAGAAGATGCCCCTTTCTCTCTGATCCCTTGTGTCCAGGCTGCTGGGCAGGCAGGCAGAAGAACATCAGCAGGCCCTGAGAATGAGCACACAGTGAGGCATCTGTTGGAGCCGTGTCAGCAGATGGGCTGGAAGCACAGCTCTCCTGGTTCTGCAGTGGTGGAGCTGCACGTTCCCTTTGGATCTTGACACGGAGATGCACAATTTCCTGCTTTATGTAATCCACATCCATATCTGTTTCAGCACAACCTGCATTTGCGCTGCAAAAAGAAAACCTGCAAATATATGCCAGGCTGGTACATGGAGATCAATTCAGTGCCAAGGCCGATTGTGTTCAAATACAGTATCTTGCAAGTATTTATCTGCTTTGTGTGACTTAGGAGGTGCCAGTGAAACCTCTGTTCTTGATGGGGTAATGCACGCATGAAGGCAAAAAGAAACCCTGTGGCTTATACCACATCCGTTACTAATCCACCCAGCTGCATCGCATCAATAACAATGCTAGAGAGCAGGGGAGCCTGTCTGGGCAAAGCCTTCTTGTACACACTCCAAGCTGCTGAGCTCCACGAACGCTTAGAGCAGGAAAAATGCAGCATAGGTGCACAAAGCCTCAGCCTAGCTGGGAACAGACCCTGTGCACTGCGGAGCCGGTAGGAAGGGAGAGTGCATTCACAAGTGTTGCACTGTCAAAGCAAACCTCCGTCTGTGTTCTGCATGAGAGCTGCTGCCTAATAGTTCCCATTGGTGCACCTTAGCAAGGGGCTGCGTGTGACAGAGGAGTGCCTCTTCCTTGTTATTTGGCTTCAGACCAGCATGGATTCAGCATTTTAATTCACCACTTCCAGAGAGGGAGACATGGGACAACTGGTGCCCAGAGCTGTACAAACCAGGATCTGCCATAGGAGCACCTGGCAGCTGCCAGGATCAGAGGGCTCCATGTGCACTGCCCTGCCTTGCACCCCATGGGGAACTTCGCATGCTGCTGCTGTCCTGGCACATCCCCACTTGCAGCACAGAGGGTCCAGCACTCATCTGTGTGTGGAAATGTTTTAATTTTGCAGAGAAATCTGGTGGCGGTGCATGTGCAAGGAGAATGCTACTGAGTGGATCTGCCCTGTGTCACAGGCATCTGGAAAGCAGGGGCCGCCCAAGAGCTCTTGGGTGCAAAAAGACACCATGCCCACACCACTTGTCATTAACTCCCATTTAAAAGAAGGAAGCTGTGCAAACCATTAGGAAGATAATTGGTCTCTTCTCTGTGTTTCAATAAAAGCAAGGGACAAAATACCATGTATGTGAAATAACTACTTTAGGATAACAGCACTCGTCACCTTGACAACTCGGTCAGAGGTCTCGGCATGGCGGTGCCTGCTCAGTGAGGTGTGAGAAATAAAGGACACCGGGGACAGGGGGAAGATACTTGTCTGACCAGCGGAGATGTGAGGACCACAACAGGCTGTTAGCTGTAGGATTTCTAAACAGAAAGCAGCTTTCATGGGAAGCGTTAGAAAAATAACCCCTGCGGAGCCGGCAGAGCTCCACGCGAGCAGCACTGCTGCGCTCCCACTCGGTGCTGGCTCAGCTGTGACGGGTGAGCACCATGCTGCTGGCAGCAGGGAGCAGGCAGGGACAGCGGGCATGGGCAGCAGGCAGGGCCCAGTGTGGGCAGCATCGCCCCACTGCTCCCACAGCATCACCAAGCACTGGGAGGGGGTGTGCGGGGTCTGCATGGTGCTTCGAAACACATGGATGCATAAAACAACATAATATTACAAAGAAAAGGTGACAATGTAACATACTAATATGAACAGACATGAAATCAATGGGAATTTCTATTTAGGTAGGAAATCAATAGGAATTTCAAGGTAGGAAAAAAGGAAATTACTTACCTTTAATTTGAGCTCTCTTCAAGTCTGGTTCTCAATAGATCGGTATTGGGCTCCATGTGGCTCACGTGGAGATTGGGATGTGGGGGCAGTGATGAGGCAGTGGCTCTGCCCCCACCCAGAGCCCAGCGGGGCACCACTGGTAGCCAGTGCCCAGTGAGGGCAGAGCTGTTCATACAGCACTGTTGAGAGGGGAGAGCCTGTGGACAGTGGGCACTGGGACACTGCAATGGCAGTCCTGGGGGTCAGTTTCCAGTACCCAAATATCACAGTGAGCATGCTCCAATGACAGTGTTTGTCATACGATCCATTACTGGGGTAAAGTTGTGCCAGACAACTGGAATGGCAGCTCAGCCCTCATCCTGCTCAGCGATCATGCAAATGCACTTAGTGGTCCATGCAGAGCCGTTCTGATGTCAGCGTGCTTTGGCTGAGCTCTGTATCTGACTGAGTGATGCTCTCAGAGAGATGAAGGCCTCCGTTTGAGACCCTTTGAATTGGAAGATGTTATGAAAATGAGAGATGATTATTATTTTGTTAAGAGGAGAGCTAGCTGCATCTCAAACTCTGCCCCTTCAGTGACTGAAAATTAAAAGTCTTCTGGAAATAAGTATTAGTATTCCACAAAGGATCCTGAAATCACCTCCTGATGTGGTTGAAGGTGGAAACAATTTTAAGCCATTGTTTTCAGATACATTTGCATGCAGCAGCAAAGCCTGATGTACCAGCATTCTGCGTTTCACTCATTCATGAGTGCTAAAATGGTCTGCTGCATTTTAATTTAAACATAATAGGAGGGAAGTGCCAGCTTTGGTAACAAGTGGAAGAGATTGGCTTCCCCCAGAGACTACAGAGCCCTTAGTGCAGATGTATTTCTGGCTTTGGGAGCAGGAGGCAGCTCTCCATATCTTCTGGCTCTGGGACTTCAGCTGCCATAAGACCGTCATGGTGTCCAAAGGAACGCTTTCCCCCTGGCTGCTGCCTCCCCTGGCAGCTTAGCCTGTGGAAGGCAAAGCAGAAGAAGGGCAGAACCCATCTGGTCCTGGATGTGTTTCTTGGGTTGTGTTTCCACTTGTCTGCCATGGCCTGACTGAAACGCACATTAACCCCAGGTATAATGGCATTGATTGGTGCAATCAGCAAGGAGAGATATTTTCAACAGAATACGAACAAAAGTGAAAAATAACCATGTACTGAGGGTTTTGTTGGCAGTTCTCTTGGTTCCTTTGCCAAAGGTCCATATGATGCTCTTTCCCACCACAGAGGTTTTAGAGACCTCCTGCAGGGATGGTATCTAGCAAAGTGCTTTTTAAAAAAAAGGCAGTAGTGAAGTGTGGGTTTGCAGTGTAGCCTGGCAGTTGTCCCAGCTTGGACCCCTGTTAGACTGAAAACCAACAACAAATCAGCTCCACTTGCTGAGAACGCTAAATTGAGGTGAGTGCTGAATGAGCTCGCAACAGCAACAACAAAAATCCAAAGGGTTTTATCAGGTTTGCAGCAGAAGGGACATATGGTAAATAAAATTTAA
Source organism: Coturnix japonica (assembly GCF_054131305.1). Taxonomy (NCBI): domain Eukaryota; kingdom Metazoa; phylum Chordata; class Aves; order Galliformes; family Phasianidae; genus Coturnix; species Coturnix japonica. The sequence goes on from NC_140683.1 coordinate 3,038,528, forward strand.
TGCTGCCAAATGGGGAGAGATGCACAATGACCTAAGAACCATAAAGCGAAGAGCAGTATGAATGGAAGTGAACTGGTGCAAAAGGGAGGGTACTGAAGAGAAAGAAACAACTGAACCCATTACAAAAACATCAGATGCATCAGTGGGTATTTATTGTGGCTTCAAAACAACCACATCCCCATCAAAGCCACCTGCGTGGCTGGTGCAGTGCCACTCAGAGACCAGTTCCTGCAGACCTATTGTTCCTGTTGCTTTTCTCCCCCCTGAAAGGGACCTTGAGCGATGCCCTCAAACAGCAGATGCCCTGCAGCAGCCAGAGCCTATCTTTCCCCAGTCTGGGCAGGCCGCATTATTGCACCATTTCCTCCCCTCTCACAGAGCAGAGCTCACCAGAGAGCAACCCTCACTGTCTGGTTTTCATCCAGACTTTCCCATCCTCTGCTTGGGTTCCTTACCCTGAGCCTGGCTTTAACTCCCTTGCTCTCATGGAGCAGCAGGACTCATTTTGAGCCTGAGCTGCACCGTTATTTAGAGAAAGGTGCAAAGGTCTTCTTCTGCCTTTAATGAATAGCACCTCTTTTTTCCCACCATGGAAACCGCAGACACCTCTTCACATTTCCTTACAACACCATGCTTGTGCCTAATTAAGCTCTATTAATACTAATGAACAGGCTCACCATAGCCCATCACTTTAGTTCTTAATCTAATGCCATGTTGTGACACTTGTTCAATGATGATTTCAGCCCATGAATCAAATCATTGTGGTTCAACCCGTATGCACAGCTCCTTTCTCACATGGGACCAGAGAGAAACCTAGTTCAGGAAACAGTAGAACTGGTTAAGGACCTTTAAATTAAATTATAAGCCAAATCTTTGTCCCCGTTGTCCCAGCACAACCAAGAAGTGCTTCTGCTGTGACTTCAGCCTGGGCACAAGCCCTGCAGGAGCACTCACACCTGGAGGGCCACACAGGGCAGTAGCCAGGGCAGAGGGACAGCACAGTTAGCAAAGGAGCCAGGAAATCCCCATTGAACCTCCTTTCTTCCTTTTATTTTTTACCCTCCTCATCCAAGAGATGAATCAAATCCATTTGTTCTGGGAGGAAAAGGTCCTTCTGCACTCTGCTGGCTCCTTGGCAGAATGTTCTGTTTAAGATCTGCAAGCCCTGAAATATATTTCCTCTTCCATAGGTTTCATGGAAACAGAAACATTTCCTTTTCCTGATGTGTTTCCATACCCTGTCAGTTTCGTAGGGTTATGCATGATTTAAATCTCCACATACCTGCAGACTATTTGCAAACTTTCTGTTTTCCTTGGGTACCAGCTTCCCTGTCGTAATGAGCCATAAAGAATCGTATCTGCACGGCATGCCGGACTGTAACCTGCGTCTGTTCTTTCTTTGAGGCTTCTGAATTATTCAGGAGGGAGACTTCACCCAACTCTGGAGTCTCAAATAAGAAACATAAAAGTTAGAAACACTGAGATATTAAGAAGTACTGGGAGAGAAAAAAAGTATTTCAGCTAGAGTGATTTATGTGTAAAATACCTAAATATACTGCTGTACTGATCGATTTGAATTGTGTTGTCATGCTGGTTGGCAGAAAGAGATGAGATTTTTCAATATGTTAAAGTGTAAGTGTTGTTAAAAACACAGTATTAGAAGATTAAGATTCTGACCCTTTACGTTCCAATGTTCGTAAAAATAAGACTTCCAGCCCATTAAAGAACAGCTTGCCGAGGCATTACACTGAATCACTCCACCACGAGGATGTTATAACCCTGTTCTAGCTTATTCATAGGCATCTGCTTATGTGGCATCTACATCAAACTGTGAATGCAAATGTAAGTCAGAGGGCCTGGATGTGCTTTAATAAACTCTGCCAGATTCCACCTCATCACCTCTGAGCTCAGCAGAGGAATGGAATGGTGTTGACTGTGGGACACCTGCAGGCCCTACAGAGACGTGGCTGTACCAGGCACAGTGTGGGGCCTGGGGCCTCCCCGCCTTTGCTTCTTCTCTCTGATTTCATTCATCTCACATTAACCTTGCTGGGTATTGCTGCAGGGAGCAATCAAATTCTGGATAACTCAATAGAGAAAGCCCCATTGATTAAAGTTAATTAGGCTTTGCCTTGTAGATGACCACAAGACAAGTAGCCACCCTGCTCTGTCCACATAGTTGTGTCCCCTTACAGTTGGCGCAACGCTTGGAGACTGCTGGGTCAGCATGTGCATCTCATCTCAGAGAGGATCTCATTTTCAGTAAGTGTTCAGGTTACTGGTGCCTGTGCAGCACGGAGGAACACTCATCCTTCAGTGCCAGGTCATCCTCAGCAGCACTGTGCACACTGCTGGGGCTCTGCAACAAACTGTTTCCCATGGACATTTAGGGGTGCCTTCCTAAATGCTTGGTACCTGTGCTCCCCAAAGCAGCAGCAGGACAAAGCCAGCATCACTGACCCAGCTGCCCCTCCTGGGACCACCTGTGCCACTGGGCACTGCACACCTGGCCTGGAGGGGCTCGGAGGAGAGAGGAATCCCGGAGCACTGTGTGGCTGCACTGGGCTGAGCCACAGCCAGGGCCCTGAGCTCCTCTTGTGCCAAGGAGAGGCAGGGACAGTGCCCGCTGGCTCACAGCATGAGCTGCAGAGCCTTCCAGCAGCAGCAATTATTTAATTTAATAGGGAAAATCCAAACACTGGAGCTTTTCAACTAGATTTAATGTTTTATGACAGACAGAACTTCTTTAGTGAAAAACCTTGGTTCTGTATGCGGGAAGTTACTCAGGATCACAGCTAATGCAGGTGCCCCAGCAGGCCTTGGAGGGAGATCCAGGCCCCTCTCCCCACCCCATCCCCAAGCACTGTTCCTGGCACTGCAGATCCTTGTTCCATCCCTGGCACAGTGTCCCATTGCAGCCCAAGCAGCCCCCAGCCAGGCTGGGTGCCCCAGTGTCCTGCATCTGCCCGGCTTCTGCAGAAACATGCAGATTCTGACTCTTATTTGAGACAAGACTGAAACAGCAGTGAAGGTTATTGAAAACATAACCAAAGCTCCTCCTTATTTCATTAAATACAAATGTGAGTGGGGTCATCAGTTTTTATAGGGGCTCGTAAAGCATCCTTCTTGTTCAAATAGGCTATCAAATCACCCAAGGCTTCTCTCCGTGAGGAGTGCAATAAAACCAGAGTTTCTTCTTTAAGAAACTCATCTCAACATCATAATAAAATAACCTTAAATAATACAGTATGGAACAGTTTTTCAATAACATAATTATAGGCTTCCGTTTTTTTCCTGGCAGGTCATTTCTTGGTATCTATTTTGGATGCCATATTGCAGAGGAAGGGGGCAGGGAGGCGAGCAGGGAATGGCTCTGAGGCAGGTCTTCAGGTCACAGCAGATCACCTTGCCTCAACCATGCACCACATGGACACGAGGAGCACAGGATGAGCTGGCACCTCATCCCTCTGCAGATGGGACAGCACAGCCATGGTGTGCCCATGTTCATCAGGCAGCATGCAGGCCATGTTCCTGAGACCAAGCATCCCAGTGCAGACCCACTGCTGAGAAAGCTTGGCAGCACGGCAGTGAGCAAGAGTTAAGGTGTCTGTGGGCTGGTGGAGGATGGAGGAACACCACTGACAGCACAAATGAGGAGCAAGGCATGGGCAGAGCCCCCAGACTGTCCAGGGACACTGAGCTGTCCTTCCCCACTGGGGGAAGTGTGAGTCCCACAGGATCACACACCTGTGGCAGATGGATTAAAATATTTAGCAATATATCTGCTTTCTGCTTGTTTTGGTTTTGTTGCTTTTTACATAATTAGTAGCTGATCCACCTGTGTCATGGTGTGTCACTCACTCCCAGGAAATGGCTTGCTGGGCAGTGAGTGGGTGGGCAGCCAAGCAGCAGTGACATCTGTGCTGCAGACCTATCACATAATGGGATTTTAGCCCTGTGGTTATGCACCTAATCCGTATCTGTCCTTTGCTTGGAGTAATGACCTGCGTTTTAATGTACAGGTGTTCCTGGGGTGTTATCGATTCCACTTGGAAATTCTAGCTTATATTTTGGGCAAGGTGTATTATTTTTTGCAAGCTTGTATCTGAAGATTTATTCACAAGTGATGGTGCTTAGGTGTTTGTAAAAAGCCCTAAATCTGAGTTACTTCAGGGCAGCACATACAAAAAATCAAACCAGGGTGGTGTAATTTTAAAACCATCTCCTATAAAATATCACGTGAGCACACACACACACTGAGTCCCCACACACTGCACATCCATGTAAAAAAATCAATCCATGTACATCATCTGCACATGTTTGCAGATAATATGAAGTTGTGTTTAAGAAAAGAGAAAGAAAGAAAAGCCTCAAGTGGCAGAGCAGTTAAGGAACTCCTAGGTGTTTTTAATAACATTGATCAGACCAAATGAAAAAAGCCAGAGCACTGGGAGACAGGAGCAGCCAGCAGATGCTGACATTCTATCACAGCAGACACATATTGACTAGCAGTCTGAACAAGTCACTCACTCATCAGCGGCCAGCCTGATTGAGTTGCCTGCAGCCAGTAAATGAGCCTTCCATCCACTGTGGGTCGAAATGAACTGCAATCTTTTCAGACCTCGTTGTTGGCCAAATGAGAGATTTAAAACCCCGGAGGACTCCAAATGAATTTACCAAGGAGCCACAGTGACTAACAAAGCTACAATACATCAGAGCGTGGGGCACTGGGTATTACACTTACCGCTCGGTGATCAGCGCTGGGTATTACACTTGCTGCTCGGCGATCAGCCCACACTGAGCAATGCAGAGGTAACCAGATTAACCAATGTGAGGAGTGTAAACCTTTTATGGTTTCTTTAAGGATTTAAAGATTTTGATGAGAAAACACTACAAGTTTCCCAGGGGAAATTTGCTGTTATTGATTTAATGTTTGCTTGCATGCTACCTGTCAATTTTCCAAGAGGTTCAGCAACAAAATTCTTATTTGAAATTTGACAGAACTCCTGCTAGTTTGCATGAGCAGAGCAGTGGTGTGCAGACAGCAGAAAGGAGCGGAGTGGGGCTCCTCCTGCACCTCAAGAACTGATCTCAGGCTGAACCTAATTCCAGGACTATATGCAAGTTCTGAACTCTACAGAGCACACATGGGGATAAACCACACCAGCTGGATTTGTCGCTCAGGTGGCAAAGGTTTGATCTCATTTAAGGTTTGGCTGTCCCACATGGATGTCCCACATTCATGCAAACAGAGGTACATGCTCATGGACTTTGTGTGTTCATGATGAAAGAGGATTCTGCTTATCCTTCTTCCCAACTTAGTCTGAGACCAGAAAGTTGCACTTCTCCAGGTTGGTTCTGGCATTGCTAGACGCACATATGTTGTACCAAACCCAAATATGAGAGGAGCATGAGACCTTTGAGCAAACACCAAATGGCCAAGTGTTGAGCTTAACCTGAAACCAGTGCACAGACAATAGAGGTTATGAAACAAGTGAGCGCTCCCTCCCATGTTCCTTGTGAGTATGAAAAGGGATTTCTTGGGATTTCTTCTGTTTGAAAGACCAAACATGCCCGGAGGGAAGCAGAGCTTTCTGCCAGTTCCTGCCGCATGGAGAACAGCTCCCACCGGGCAGTGATTATCCCATTGCTAACATTTCCATGATAACAAATTGCCTGATAGCTGTGGAGACAAATGCAATGCTCTCTCTCTCTTACAGCTAATTCCTCCCCCCATGCAGGTACCAACCTCCTGTCTCACTGGCTCAGGGAAAGCACAGTGTACAGTGATTCTGGCCGAGCACTGCTCCCTGCAGACCCCTGCCAGCCCTGCAGCTGCTCCCACTGCCCAGGAGCTTCCTGCACTTGGTGCACCCCAGCACTGCACATTTCTCATGGGTTACTGCATCCCAACCGAGCACAGTAAAATGGTTTGTCATCTTGATATTATATATATATATATATATATATAGTGTATATAGTAGTGTAGTGTCCTGGAGGAATATGCTCCAAAATGCCTTTAGCAAGAGCCTCTAATATGGAAGAGTCATTTCTCCTCTGCCTTTCACAATACCGGAGCAATGCAGTGGTTGGAAAATTAGCCCAGGGAACTCTCTCCTCTGTCTGTCTCTCACCTCATTAGACTAGTGAGAAAATGTAATTGTAAGTCTCTAAGGCTTTCTCCTCGCATGCTGGTGAGGGTCTGTGCTTCACAAGGGCTAGCAGGGAGACAGCTCCGCACCATGGCTGTCAGCTCCACGCCCAGCAGAGCCTCCTGCAGCAGCCATGCTTTGCCCCACAGCTCTGTGTTCCTGCCTGGCCAGTGTGCAGGTGGCTCACCCCTCCCTTCCCCCCACAGCCCTCATCCCTGTGCCACTTTTATCCTTGGCCAAGTGCATGACAAGGGATGGGCCAGGAGGGACCGTTTCCCTGGGGAGCAGTGGTGAGAGGACAGAGCCCTGGGGTGGGTCGGCTGTCCCCTTGGAGACTCATGTTTCACAGTGCTGGAACTGCCCTGGAGCCCCCCTGGGAGACAAAGAAGAGCCTGGGTGTGGGGCAGCGCACACCCAGTAATGGTGCATTACTCATTTGGGTCATCACTGGCCCCTCCACCATCAAACAACCCCACAGCTGAGAAGCTCCCCAGCATTAACAGCACAGATGTAAATCAAAGCAGGTCTGTGGTACTGCTGTACTGCTTAAATCTCAGTCCGCAGCTCAAGTCCCGACCTTCTGATTGTTATGGCAGTATCTCCCTTTTCTGAGCTATTCCACTCTAGATTAATATTCCTGCATGCTTTACCAACCCCATGATTGCTAATTGCAAGCACTGAGCATTTGCTGGGAAGTAAAAACTCAATGTGGAAAGACTTCACATGTGAAGTCAAAATACAGAGGGATGCTATTTACACCAACTCCCTGACACACGCATGTATGAGTGTGTATGTGGCAAGGTTAACAAAGATTAATACATAGAGGCTGTTTTAGATGTTGAATGGGAAATGCTGAGGCTGAGTCTACCAAACACCTCAGAAATAACATGTCTGCCTTGTATTTTAAGGCAGGAAGCAACGCCTCAGCTGAAATCACTTAAACAAAAAGATTGCAGTGAGGGGCATAATGCAAGAAAGTAATAAGGTTTAAAACAGGTCAGAGCCCTTTCCCTGCTCCACTGCTCCTGAGTGAGATGCATTATTTAATGGTCTTTGGTCACCGCTGATATACTGTTGATGAAATAGATGATTTTGTTCAAAAGAGCATTAGAGAAGAAATATACAATACTGCATTACATTCCGGCACTGTTCTCTCTTTGGTAAAACCAATAGATTGAAGGTTTTTCCTCTTGACAGGAAAGCAAAGCAGTTGAAATGAAAAGTCTTATGAAATGGCAAATACAAATGGTAATAATGCCACCATATTCAAAATTAAATTGTTGTAATTTTAGTTTCTGAGCATGGCAGAATAATACAATATTCAGCACAGGCTTGGGGAGCAAAACCCTTTGGCAATAGCAACAACGCCTCATGAGCTAACCAAACAATCTTTTATAAAAATGTGGAGGCTGATGGGTCTCTCCATCAACCATAAGGGCTGCCTGTGCTGTGGGTAGGCAAGACTCCTACCACATGGGTTGCAGTGCAGCATTTAACCTAGAGATGTCTCTCTTATAAGAAAAAAAAATGCCTTAACTGCCCAAATATGTTGAGTTAGAGTTGGGATCGATGACAGTATGCAGCCAGACCTCAGTGGTATCAAGACAGAACAGCTGTCTCTCCCCCTTTGTTTCACCTGAGCATTTCCAGGCATGCCGTGAAGCTCAGTGTGCCACAAGCTGCAAGTCGTGCTGCAGAGCATCTTCCATGGCAAGCAGCCACTGCTAATTAGTGCTCAGTTGCCAGAAGCACTGAGTTTGGTCTGGATCTCACCTAGGCTTCTACTCACTAAGTTCACAGCAGAAACAGTCTCCCAGTCCCTGTAGCAAAAGCGCAGGTGTCTGAGCTCATACTTCCCAATCCTCTGCCTCTCCGTCCCACTGCAAACATCTCTTAGTATTGAATCTTTGTATTGTATCTGCACCGTGTTTGCATAGCCTGCTGACCTTTCCAAGTAATGCCTCTTTTATAACCTTCATCTTCTGCGGGGGTTAACATCAGCCCTGTACTTACAGACCAAGAATTCAATGTATAATGATAACGTGGAGCCCGGCTTTCCAGTCATGCAATTATTCTCTCCATGTCCCTGTTTACGCTGTGACTTTCATAGCGGTTAAATGCTATTTTCTTTTGCCAGGCCCTGGGAGAGACTTGAGTTTGCCCTCGACAGGTTCAAGTCTCTTCTGCCAACAGAAAGATATTACCATGCATATAAATAATGTGTCAGACTTAGCAGAGGCTTTTAGAGGGGCATGTGCTGGAAGCAGTGCCAGGGAAGCACTGTGAGGAGGAGAGCTGCAGTTTGCTGCAGGACATCCAGAGTGGTCTCATGGCCTCGTGGCATGTGCCAGAGGGAGCAAGGCTGCTGACAGCATGGCAGTACTGCCAAGGGCACTCTGAGAGGCACTTGTGAAGCTCCCAGAACGCTGCTCATGGGATGTCCTGAGTGGAGCCCAGCTGCAGCTGCCCCTGAGCTGGTGGGCGCTCACTGCTGCTGCCACATCCCATGGGTGCAATGCTGGTGCCAGCCAGCCTTGGTGTCCAGGGGCTCTTGTGGGCAGGCAGCGCGCAGCCGTGCCAGCCATCCATTACACAGTAATGGGGAGATTGCAGCAAAAATGGCAGTGAGGGAAAGGAATACATCACTGGTAATTATCTCTAACCAGAAATCTCCTCCACAGCTCCAAGCCCCATCATTCCAGCCCTATTCTAATAAAGTGACACCTTTTTAATTATGGTAAGGACAAATCTGAAATTCCAGTAAGTAATTAGCATACATAATTTGCCATCTCTGACACAATGTGACTTTATCACAGGCTAGCTTGGTGCAAGGCAGAAGTGCAAGGCTGCTGTATATCCTGTTTTAATTTTAGAGAAACCCAAACTGTCCATTTATTTTTATTACAATGTATTTCTCGAGTACTTGAGTGGACAGCGCTGAGAGTGCTCCGAGAGTGCAAATAAACAGCTGCAGCCTTGGAATGTTAAATTTAAGAGTTGTTTTCAGGAGCAGGACACTTAATTTCACAATAAACTATGTTTTTATGTACCTCCATGATACCCACTGTTACTGAGAGAAGAAGCTTGCTGGGCCCATTTTTGGGTGCACAGGACCAAGTGAGCCATTTAGCCTGGTTTATTTCCAATGAAAAGGAAATGCCCATCAAATCAGAAAACACTTTTGTGTTGCAGTCAAATTATTTATTTGCCCTTCCAAAGGCTGCTTCCAGTTTAATTGCCTTTCTCAGCTCTCTCCTGCCATTTGCATGCCTGCTGCTAGGGTGGTGCTTAGTTGTGACAATGGGCAGAATATTAAAACCCATGTGCTGTGGTTGTGAGAGAATTTCCTTAAAGAACTGTAATTTTTGCAGCAATCAGTGCACCATGTGGTAAGGTTCCTGATCTCCCTGTGACTCCCAGGACTAATAATCTTGCAGCTTGTATGTTCTTGAGAAATTTTTGTTCTGGGCTGAATCATGAATATTTTAGGTCTGAGCCCTGCAGTCCGGTTGGGATCAACCAGCTGTATGGGTTTGTTTCTCCTTGGTGAGCTGGCAAGCTCTCCTAGACTAAGCACTTGTTTCTGAGTACATGCATTGGATATCCAGGTGTCCAGACATGCAAAATGAGCTCTGCTGGCTACATGTGTTTCAGTGTGTGTTTGTACATGGCCCAGCACAAACATCCATATTCCTTTGGAAGCAGCAGTGATCAGCACAGCAGAAGTTCAGGAAGAGGCAAACAAAACCTTCTTAGAGATTAAATGGGCATGAACAAAGCCAGGCTTCTCCAAACTGTACAATATCATGAAATCTAAGCTCTCATCTCAGACTAAGATCTTTGTTCTGAAATGGAAATGGTGGTGGGTGCTCTTTGAAAGAGGGGTGGCTGTGTGTGCTGGGTGGTGTGCAGGTGTTCAGGCTCCAGCAGCAGGGCAGACCCCGGCTCTCTTGAGGCACACCCTTGGGTCAGGTACCACAGGCGGACACGAGAGCTCATGGACACATCAACACTCATCTGTAAGCCCATGGAACTGCTCGGCCAAAGCTCTGCTTCAGTATTTTCCATTACTTTGGAAGATATAGACAGGACATTTACCTTACTGAAGTTTTATGTGGGAACATGATTTGGAGCAAATGATTAGAATCAAAGTGTCAACTGTTTTAAATTTCAAATGGTGTCCAAAATGAAACTGAATTTTCAGATTTTTTTTATATTTTTTTTTTCCATCAGCAGTACAGAGAATGGGCTTTGGCCCCAGGAGGAGGCAGCAAGTGTGGCGAAGTCCAAGGGCCACAGCTCCCCTGCTCACAGTGCTGGCGGATTGCAGGGCAATGGTCCAACAGCTCTGCGCCCCATTCCTAGCATCTGAACACAGCCCTCACTGCTCCCCTGGCAGGAGCAGAGCCCTGCTGCTGCAAGCAGGGCTCCAGGTTTATCTTTTCTTGTCTGTGGCAGCAGAGGGAGGTGCATTAATGAGGCAGGGGCAGCGGGCTCCCAGCAGCCTTCCCCTGCTTGAGGAGGAGTGATTGCTGTGCACATCGCTGGAAGGCAGGAGGATATCACCCTAATGTCTGCACCTCGGGACATGCCATTAAAAAGGCATCTGCGCTGACACAGATCTGTTGTTTATCAATACCCTGACAAGCATTTCCCCCATGGCGTGGAAGCACCTACATGGGCGGTGGGGAGCAGGGCCTGTGTAGCTGCACAGGACTGAAAAGTCAACCAAAACAGTTCCTGAATCAAAAGGGAATGAGTCGCCATTTCAAAAACAAACACTTGCAGGCTGACCAAAGCATGATTTTTCATTGTCCTTTTTCTTCTTCCCAAGACTTTTTTTTTTTTTTTTTCTTTTATTTGAGCAGAAGTGATTTTTTCTCTCCTACCATTCCAGCCTTTTCAGAACCCTTCCACATGGGAAGCCTCCCTAGGACAAATCCTGGTACCAGGGCAAAAGCAAGCATACCCTGCCTGCAGCCGCTGCAGCTGCTGGTTCTGCAGAGCCCACAGACATTGTTAGGCCATCCCTCCCATACTGCTATCACACCTCATCAGAACCTGTGTCATAATTTCTGTACTGCAAAGATCTTCAAAAAGTTGATGAAGCTGGTGGCAACTTCATAGTCTTAAACTGTCACTGTATAATTTTCCTATTCCAGGCTCTAACCACACCTCAGGACAGCACAGCAGTACATAGACTGCTTTGGCCTCGCACTGGGCGGACCCTGGCTGCTCTGTCCCCCAGCACTGCTGCAGGCTCTGCCCTGAGCCCCACAGCAGTGGGGGCTGCATTCTGCTACATACACAAATGGATCAGTGCTGCCTTAAACTTCAGACTACATGTAGCCTCAGTTAATTAAATGTAAAATCATTGGGATAAAATTATCCTTTCATTAGAAATTAACTCACTGCTTAAGACTTCAGTAATTACTTTTTTCTTCCCAAACCACATACAAAATGGTCAGTTAAGCCGTATGTAAAAAAAAATAGTTTAATGACTGCACAGCAATCAAGATTACTATTATTTAAGCACAAGCTATTAAGATGTGCAATGAGGTATTAGCTAATAAATTATCTTTATAAAATTAAATTGTAATTTTATCACAAATTTTACAGAGGTTATGGTTTTTAACAGCCGTGTTTAGTTGTGGCACCAAGCATGCCGCTTTCCTTCATTACTTCACTAACACTTTGCATTTATACTCTTTCTTCTTACTATTTTAATTTAGGAAGAGGCTCGATTGATTTATTTCCCATCTCTGTGGCTACACGAGGGCAAGGAGCTCCACAGCCCGGATGGAGTGTGGGCAGCAGGGCAGCCAACCCCGGGCACAGTGTGGGATCAGAGCGCTGCCCTCAGTGCAGCACTGCATGGAAGCGTCCATACAGCACCATGCGCCCTGCAGCACCCCCTGGGCAGCCTCCATTTCCTGCACAGGGCTCTGCTGGGCAGATATCCTTGAGACTCACCTCTGTCTCTTGCTCAGGTCACACAGAGATTTAGAGATCGGGAGCTGTAGTTAAGGTCCAGATCCGCTATCTGCAGGTGAATGATGGAGGACACATTCCTGGGACATGTTTATTGTCACCCAGCGGCCCGCAATCCCGCGCTCGCGGAGCCACCGCCGCTCCCGATATAATTCATGGGCTGACTCTGCTGGGGAGTGACTGATAAGGCCTTCACGCCGGGCTGGCCAGCCACATGTCTCAAGGAGACTCCAGAGGAGCTTCGGCACAATATAAATGTGGTTCCATGTCAGCCTCAAACCCCTGGAAAATTCCCCGTCTCGAGAGTGCGGCATTTTAAGTAATAAAACCATAGAGAGATTACAACAAAATGTGACAGGAATTTATAGCTCTCTGCATGAACCTTTTACTTTAGGATGGAACAAAGTTGAGGGGAAAAAAATTGTGTGGTTCACTTAGGTAACCTTTCCAACAAGCTCTCCTCAGTTCCTGGCCCCGCATTCTTCTTTACTGATTTAATATCAGGAAAAAGCCTTCCTGTGAGCGGAGCAGCGGGGCAGCAGGAGTGCTGCTTTAACCCTTGCTGTTACCACTGAGCTCCTCGCCTCCAGCACAGCCCTGCACCGCAGGCAGCATTCAGGCTGTGCCAGCACCAACAGGAGGATGAGGCCATCACGTTCTGTCCTTTCTCTTCCCTTGAGAGACACCAAAGAACTGATTGCATCTAAGATTTCTAAGGAAAATGCAGGCAACAAAAGGGATTTTGTCTGTCTGTGTACCTCAGTGGCACAGTACCTTGGTACAGGATATGTGTGTTTTTATTGCCCGTGAAAGGATCATGCAGCAGAGCTAAGCAGATTCCTGGCTCACCCTGATACTGGATTTACTGCCACTTTCAGCAATAAAGAGTGGAATTAATCCTGAGTTTACTAATCCAAAGAGTAAACAATATCCAGTGCAGACACTCAAACAAGATGAATGTAGGGGAGTTAAAAGCGAGCGGGGTGAAATCATGCAGCTCCAAGCACAGGAGTCATTGGAGGAGCATGAGCTCCAACATGTAGCATCATCAAACCCATAATGAAGGTTTCCAGAGTCGGTACTATTGGGAAGATATTATTTCCAATTTGTCATGAGAGGGGTGCTGGGCTGCACTTTCATACCATGCAACCTGTCAGGTAAGGTAGTATTAGCAGGAAGGAGGGACTGCTCACAGTTGCTGATACTTGTTTAAGACTTAGAAGACCAGTGCTCGATTATTTATGTAAAACAGTACCTACTTAGAAATCCCTGATACAGCCTATTAAAACAAATACATTCTAAGGCAGTTTCTCCTCAGACGTCCTAGTGCTTTACAAATTATTTAACCTGTATTTGTGGCCACAAAAGGAGAAGCAGCAGCCATGGCTCCTCTGCTCCCAAGCCCTGTACCACTCAACCTACAGCCCAGCTGCGTGTCCCTCCTCATCCCTACCAGGTTCCACAGCTCCTGCTTTACCATCCCTTCAGGAACTGCTGCTCTCTGCTCACAGCTTTCCATGCACAGCTCCACTCCACAGCTCCAGCCAGTGTGTGCTGCTCTGGGGCCCTGTGCCAGGTCTGTCCCTCACTGCACAGTATTGCAATGGGAGCAGGGTACAGCAGAGCATCAGCCCAAACAGGTCACCCCTGGCAGTCCTGTGAAGCCCTACCAGACAGCAGCAACACGAGATTCTGCATGTTCTGCCCCTTGTTTTGTAACTTGAGGCCAAGCCTCAAAGGACAAATTAAAATTAACTATGCCAAAGGGTACATTTCTCTCATGCTTATTAAACGCTGAACACCTGAGCTGTGTGTGGCATTCAAAAGCATTCCCAGAGCAGCAATAGGGCAGCCCTCCCAGAGCAAACAGAAGGAGGGGGCACACAACTCCAAGAGGTGTGTGCAGCACTCTATAACAAAAGATAGAGCAGTCAGTCCTTCTGTATCTGTCAACAGAGGAACTGTGCAATAGCTGAGCTGTGGAGGGGAAATTGTGCCCCAGCCTTAGGAAATAGCTCACGGAGTGCAGTGAGGAGAGGACGACTGTCTGCAGCTTAAATAAAGTGAGAACTCTTGTCTTCAGTGAAAAAACCCAACACCTTCAGCAGCACAGCATTCCCATGCTGTATTTTTGTACGTATTCTAAATTATCTTGGGTCACTGCAGTTCTTGTTAAATAATTAAAGGCAGTGAATGCGTTATTTACCGCTCATTTAGTGCACCAGACCCATCGCATCACTTTGATTTTTGATCCAGAAGCAACTGAGACACGGCCCCAGAGAATACATCCGCAGCGTTAATTAGCGTGGCACAGCACAAACCCGCACCACTGCTTGTCTCTGCGAGTCAGAAATAACATTTGATTGTTAGCTTTATTGGTTAATAAATTTAAAAAATATTAATTTCTATTTCTGTTGACAGAGGTTTATAGCTACTGCAGAGGGAAGTCCCCAACCACTCTCAGGGACCCTATTAACAGCACCACCTGCACGTGTACCCTGTGTGTAAATCTGCAGGAGCAGCACCGCAGTGCACACAGTGCTCTCCCTGCAGCCCCACATGCCCATCGCCCCCAGCAGCTGTGGGTTCTGCCATGTGCTGATGGTGCCCGTGCTGTGGGCTGGGGCTGTGGATGTGGTGCACAGCCAGAGATCTGCCATCCACCCCGGGCCTGTAGCCCTCCTCCTGCAGCCAGGAGCAGAATGACTCCTTTTTGCTGCTGAGATGTGGCAGAAAATGGAAAGGTTGGGAAAAAAAGATCTTGATGAATGGAAACCTCTTCCTATAGAAGCATGTTTTAATTTGTCATACTCATACCAGAATAAGTTGGTTCGGTAAAGAAAAGAGTACAAATTATCAGCCCTTCAAAGCTTTCCCATTTAACCACTTTATTGCAGTACAACTGCCCATAACGCTTGCTTTTAAAGCCCATGATGCTGAGTGTAGTTATTACATTGCATACATAAAAGATGTTTACAATTTTATATATATATGTAAAATGTTGATCCCCTGGGCCACATTGATTTGTGCTGGCTTCATGGCTGGGTTGGTGCGGGAATTTCCCAAAGAGATGTGATTAGGCTGCAGGGAACTTCCATTCTTTTTTCTTTTTCTATCTCCTGCTTATCCAATTAAAGGGCCTACCTTGGATCCCACTCACATTAACATTTCTGGGCAGTATCAGGGCACTCTGAGCTTGGAAGACTGTGCCAAACACAGACTCACACTTTATTTTCAAAGCACATTCTTGCTATAGATGAAGTTGTGTTGATTTATTAGTTGCTGTTTGTTCCTATGCTTAAAGCAAAACTGGGATAAACGTGTTAACTGGGGTCCTGATGGCGATGAGGGCAGAGCTGGGCTGCCCATGTGCTGCAGCCTGGGGAAGGCCCAGAAGTTTCTGTTTTGTAAAACAGAGACATGAGCAACCGAGAGGACAAATAATTTCCCAGTAATTTGTTTTGGAATTAACAGCAGGTTGTAATTAAGATGGTATTCATTTTGAAGAAATTAACTGTTCTCCAACAGAGAAAAAAAAAAAAAATGTTTTATAGTTTCAGTCTTCAAACTTTGACAAGCTAATCTTTATAGTGAAATAATAACGGGGAGAAGTGTACAGATTTCTCATAAAAAGAACTCCAGAAGAAATGAACTCTGAGGAAGCAGGAAGGACCCTGAGAGTGTGTCCGGGCTTCAGGGATCAGGGCATGTCTGTGCAGAATCAAACCCACAGGATGCTCACAGCACCAAGCTGCATCCCATCCTTCTAATGCTGTGGGCGGCCATGGCCATCCGATGTGCCCATTCACCCACTCACCATGCCCGTCTGTTGAGCCCATCCACTGTGCTTATCCACTGTGCCCATCCGCCATGCCTATCTGCTGCCTGGGGCACTGCAGGAGATGGGTACACACAAGGCACCCTGACAGCTTATTTGTGCAGTCACTGTATCATCCTAGATACAGTCAAGGAGGAAGTAAGTGGCTGCATCTTCAGATGTGCACTGCATTTAAGAACAAAATGAATATAGCAGTAGCATTTGCACTGCCTTTTCTCTCCAGAAGGAGAGCAGAGGGGTTTTATCCTTGTATTATATATTTTTAAAAGACTCTAAGTGTAATCCAGGATATTAGACACCATTCAGCTTTGCACAGGTACCTGGCAAAGTGGTTTAAACATTTATTAAATATAGAATGATAAAATACCTTGAAGATCACATCCAATCAACACAGTTTCTGCTGTGCAAAATCATGTCTCATTAATCTGTTAGAATACTTTGAACCTACCAATATATAAATGGATAAAAGAGAATATCTTGACATATTTTTAGACTTTCAAAAGGCTTTTAATGAGGTCTTCCCACAGGATTTCTTAGGAAACGATAAAAATGGGGGTAAGAGATACAGTAGCATTATGAATCAATAGGATGGACTAAGAGGAAGGAAACAAAAGTGGTAGATTGTGTTTTATTAATCAATGCTAAGGGTCACTAGCAGTGTGCTACATGGTTACGCACTCAATCTAATAGCATTAACATATTAATTACTGACCTGGAAAAGGAAGCAGTTGTACAGATTGTTTAAATTTGGAAAAGATCAAAGAAATTTGGCTAAGTTTGGCAGAGGAAATAGAATGAATGGAGTGAGAGCTGGGGAAGTTTCATGTTAATAAATGTGAATGCTCTGAAAAACAAAATTCAGGAAGCTGGCCACTGTTGAGACCTCAGGCAACACAGTCCAAAGCCTCACCGCCTGTGTATGTGACAGCGCTCAGAATCAGCTCTGTGTTGTCTGGGAGGGATTCCTCTCCATGAAGGAGAAGCTCTCAGTGTGATGCTAGTGTTGTTTCCTGTGGTTCTCAGTAGGCAAAGCCACACACCAACCACACGAGCATCAGCACTGGCAGTTTGTCCATACAGGATACACTCAGTTTTTGGGGCACTTTCTCTTATTGCTGTTAGGGAAGCCCTCCTCAGTTAGGTGCCAGTGCTGGACTCCCATTGCCAGCAATGAGTGCAGCACCCAGAGTGGCACTGAACAGTCCCTGCAGTGCAGCCCTGCAGGCATGGCTCACCTCTGCAAGCAGCATACAGTAATCAGACTTCTCATGAAGCTCCAGTTTCAGTTCCATCAAATTAAATCTCAATGGTAGGGAAAAAAAAAAGAAAAAGGAAAATCAATGGGCTACCAGCACAAAGCTCACACTCACTGCATTTGGTTGCAGTTGCCTGCACTTCTCCCACCGTCCTGCTTGGCCTGGGTGCTGTGGAGCTGGGTGGGGGTTGGGGGCTGCATCACCTGCTCTGAGCCCCCACACTGCTGGAGGGCACTCAGCCCCACTGTCCTTTGCTGTTCCTGGGCAGCAGCCCAGCACACTGTGACAGAGAGCAGAGGGCAGCCCTGTGCCCGCCGTGCAGCCATGGCCATTCAATACCAGCCCTTGTGCTCTCAGCCCTGCGCCAAGCAGCTGCCAGGGCAGCCTGGATGCAAACCCCACTGCATTCGGAGAGTTCAGGCGGCTTACTTGTCTTGTTTAATAAAAACGGGCTGATGATTTCCTAAAACTGGAAGAGTGTGGAAAGCCATTGCAGGGAGGATAATACTGAGGTATTTAAAAATTAAAATCTGCTGTAGCCAATTGTAGCAGCAGCAGCACTTGTCCTTTGGTGGCTGACTTTGATAGTCACTCATGGATGCTATAAACACAGGGGCTATGCTTGAAGCTGAGCAATAAAGTGACTGGTGCATTTCTTTTTACTTTATACACCGCAGTATTGATTTTGTAGTTTATTTTTTCTTGGAGGAGAAACTAAGGTATTGCGATTTCATTTAGGTTCTGCATTATAATTTCCCCAATGATTTTGTCAAATGTTCCTGGAGGAGAACACCTTCTCACAGTGAGCAGGATTCAAAGACACAGAGCCGACTAATCCATACCTAATTGGATGAAATCGTTATGCACTTTCCCTCCTTTTGGAGGTTTTTCAGAGTTCCTGGTTCCTTGGGGATCCTAAAAGCCACTGAAGAGGTTATTATAGTATGTCCTCGGGGATGTTTAATACCCTAGCCCTGTTCAGACATGCAAATAATCTAATTCAAAAGCTTCCTAATTAGCAAGCCAGCTACAGTTCTGGATAAGGAGAGAGAGAGAGAGAGAGAGAGAGAGGGAGAAGGAGAAGGAGAGGGAGAGAGAGAGAGATCTAAAAGGACTGTGCCTTTTCCTTTTATAGGCTGCTATTGTGCAAAAGGCAGCATAATGGATAAAAAGTAATTGTTCTGATTTTAATTGCTATCCACTATTTATAGTTTTGTTCTGTCAACTGAATAATGAGAGGATTTTGTTCATCCAGCTCGTGCTAAACACACTGCAACTTAGTTTGCACAGAATGCAGCGTATGTCTGGCATTTCCTCTTGGAAGCAAAATCTCCGGTAGCAAAGATGGTCCGAGGAAAAGATGTTAAGCTTGTTAATGAATTAGCCATTTAATTAACATAATTAGAGATAATTATTTTCTTTTAATCTATTGCCAATTTTAGGACAATTAAACTAAACAATGGTGAAGCAGATCAAAGAGGGTCCTGTGCAATCACAGCAAAAGCTCTTGCCCTAAATAAGGCATTATTAAATGTTGAGGTTGTGTTGGGTGAAGGCAGATAAGGGGAGGGCAGGTGGCCCCACTGCAGAGGGGTGCAGGCTGTGACCCATCCCTGCCTGCTGCAGAGGCTCCCCCAGCACACACAGTGCTGTGCCATCACCATGCACACCAAGCTCATGGGAAGTCCCTGAGCCATCCCTCCTATTTTGATGTGGGCTCTGCCTCTAGGCTGGAGCACTACAATGCATTGTGCTGCATTGAATTGTGTGGCCAAATCCAGACAAAGATTGAATTTGTAAAGACCTGGTCAGGCAGCTGGAATAAAAGCACACAGATACCTCTATCCTTTATGAATAGAATGCAGTGATAGAAAATCACACCACCGATGCCCATACTTGTGCAGAGCAGCAATAGCTGCAGTGCAGAGCATTGCATACTGGTGGCTCCTTTGCTGGGTGCCTCCTGTACTAGTGATGCCAGTGGGGCCAGGTGCCCTTCCTGGGGCAGAACACAGAGCTGGCAGCAGGAGAGGGGCACAGACCTGAGGTGACAAGCCCAGCTCCAGCACCACCAAGGGAAGTGCTGAGCCTCATGCCCCGTCTGGGCACTGAGCTCTGAGCACCAGACCTGACCTTGCTCTTCTATCCCTCCAACACTCCTCCACCAGCAGGTGGGCAGCTGTGGTGCCTCCCTGCCTGCCGCCTCTGGCTCTCACCCCAACACCCCACTCCACCTGCTTGTTTGCAGGCTGCTGCACTGAGAACAACGATTTTTGGCCGAGCACTGGGTCACGCCAAGCCTGTCCCTCCAAGTGACATGCACTCTGCTGCACATGGCACTGCTCATCAGTTCATTATCCCATTAGATTCCCACACAGCACCTGCTCAATTGGAGCCTCGTGTGCTGGCTGGCAATTAATATGTTATGCCCTGATTAATTAGCAGGGTTAATTATGATTGCTGTTGCTTAAACCTATGTAGGGAGGCATGGCATCATGTTGCTGTGGCTTGCAGAGCTGCTGTAGTGCCCCTGGGAGCTGTGCCCAGCACCACGTGTTGGGAGTTGTGTCCCTGCTGCTTCTCACTGTTACTTCTTTATGGGCTGGCACCTTGCAGCCTCAGAAATGAGCCCAACCCATTATTGCCACATGCATAGAAGAAGCTGAGACCTTCTGCATTTTGCTCACATTTTATCTTGTGTAACTTAAATTGTGTGATTTACAAGACAAGTGCACAATCACCCAGACTGGCACCAATCCCCAATATGAAAATGCTCCCCAGCTCTGGCAGCCCCTCCTTCAGGTTTTGCAGTGCTGAGAGGCTCCTGCCCAGCCTTACAGGTGCTGGCCTGGTCTGCAGGCATGAGCAGAGCAAAGAAAGCAGGGGCAGCAGGAGGGCATCTCAGGAGGAACTTCCCAGCTCTGCAGATGGAAGCATCTGCTGAGAACAGCACAGTTAGGTAGAGATCCCTCCCTCCCCCCCCCCCCCCCCAGCTGAGCATCGTCAGCTGCCTGTTGAGGGCTGATTTGTCTGTGTGTGAAATAGTGAGACTTGGGGCCTCTTTGGCAGTTGTGAGTGAGAGATGACCACCCTTCTCATTGACTTATCCTTTTGAAGCTATCATCACTCATTTCTCTTGGGAAGAGAATGTGAGGCACTGGTAAATAATATAGGATTGTGTATTTCTTTATCTCCCATAGTGTGTTGTCTCCTACATGCTGTTCTGTTCCAACAACATCCATCACAACAAATGCGTACCTGCGAACAGCCTCCCTCAAACCTCAAAATCTTTTTCCGAGGTCACAAACTACACAGAAAAGACAAAGAAAAAAAGCAAGAAGGAAACTGAGCAAACAATTAAACATTTTTTTGAGAGGCACAGAGAATCCCCCTTGTCTGCAGAAGGCAAGCACCAAAATAAGAATGCCACATCTCAAACACAAGACAATCTATTATTCTCAGAGCAGTAACATGATACATTATCAGCCACCTTATCCTAGCAAAATGTATCATTACCTGCACTTTCTGCACTTTCCAGATCAATCCACTTTAAAAATGTAGTAATATAGAAGGGTATTAGGTACTAGAAAACTCATTATGAAAATGGCGCACTCAAATTCTTTAAAGGTGATATTTCATAAAATATACTATGCCTAGCTCTTGGCTCAATCATTCTTTTTAATAGCTCCATAGCAGCCAGAAAATAAAGTATTCATGAAGATTGAAGAAGATGATCCCATGAACTTCAATTTAATTGGTGCAAATTAAAACGATCCATCTTTTCACGCTGCCCGTCTATCTCCAATCATCAGTGCACCGCACGTCCAGCACCCTGATTACAATTATCTTTTAATAGGAAAACTTGTCACTTTTTGTGTGATTTACATAAGCTTGCACAAACTTACTGGTATCATTTAGGGTTGGAATGTATGATTTTTTTTTCATTCAAGTCCCTTGATATAGTTGGGGGGGGCATGGAGGTGAGGTGAGCTCTTGGCAGGGGGCTCATTTACTGCACTTAAAGCCTGGACTTGTACGAGAAGGATGCCAGAGTGCAGCCTTCAATACATCTTCATTCACCAGACCTCCCCCCAAAGAAGTGCTAATGCAGCCAGATTTCATGGTGTCTTTGCAATGACCATTGCAATTACAATACAAAAACCTAGATGACATTTTGACTTTTAATTAGGAGGGAAATGATGCTGGTCCCTGCTGATGGCTCTCTCTCCCTCCAACTGCTCCTAGCACTCCCTTCCTGAGAAGGTACCCTGCAGGGTTTAATAAGCCATCAAATCATAGTGGTGTGGGACGTATTCTCAAGAGTTCAAATAAAATTACCATAAATGTATGTTTACTGTTCCTTGCCCAGTGTCTGGGATCCAACCGAGGGCCCTCCAGCCAGGAGCAGCAAAAGGGACCCAGAGTATTAATTATTGTTACTATTATTATTACTGTTTTCCTTGTGATGGCCACACTCCAGCAGCGAGGACACTGCAGAATGATTCATTGCCTGAAGCCATTTATGTATAATATGTTTCAATTTTGTTTCCTTATCTTTGAAAGGCAACCGTCCTTATCACTGATGGCTTCCAAGCCTTGAGATGTTATGAGATTTACTCTGTCTGCCGAGGCTGGATTTTTCTATGCATTGATATAATTAGCATTGTTTAGCTTTTGTCTCTGCATTCCCTGATAATATTAACCCTAAGAGAGAGGCAGGCAACTCACGAGACAGCAGTGCAACCTGTTTGCTCTCCGTGAGTGGAACGAGCCTCTTACACCTCTACAGAAACATATGGAAGAATGGTTTTGATAAGCATGAATTTCCAGTTCTGCCTTAGCAGGGAAGTGGGGAGCGGCTCCCACCCCTCACTGTGTGGCTCAGCGTGGTCCCCGCAGGCACTATCAGCAGGTGAGTATTACACTTTTTAGCACATCCACTGCAAAGCAATTTTGAGAAGTCCTTTGCTGGTGGAGTTCAAATGAAACTCGCGGCTGACCTCATTAAGCACTTGTCTCATTTTGGTGCATGAATATTAAATAGGAACATGCATGAGGAGGGCACCACAGAAGGCACATTTTTCCTCTCTCCACAGTGCAGCTGCCACAGCAGCCATGGGGGTTCATCACAGAGCTGCCCACCTCCTCCCAGCTGAGGGCTGCAGGCCCCAGCAGAGGGAAAGCTGTGGGTACAAGTGTGCCATCAGAGGCAGACCCATTCTAGCACTGTGGGTGAGGGCAGAGGAGACCTTGAAGAAGCCATGGGGCCAGGGGGCTAGGGGAGCACATCCTTGCTGCCTTGTACCAGCTCCCCTGGCAGCTCATGGCCTCTCCAGATCTGTCCTTTGTCATGGCAAACAACACTGGTTGTTATGACCCAAATAAACTCCAATCCACTTGATTTTTCAGGGAAACGTGTGGCACTGACCTGCCATAAATCCCCAGGGCAGCAGTGGAGCCTGGCTCTGCCCCCCCTCGCCCCCGGCCAGCCGCCTACCTGCCGCTCTCCCCGGGTAAGCAGGTAATCATGAGCTGCCACAGAAAGGTGACCCATTAACGTGATGGATTTGGTGTGAAAAACAAATGGACTGAGACCTGCGGATTGCTGTCCTTACTGCACCTTGGCCTTTTGTTCTGTCATATCAATATCCAAGCAGGGCCTCATTACATGCCGCCCGGCACCACGAGGGGACTGCAGGGTCAGTGTGCTGGGGGCCGTGTGCCAGAGAGGTGCCCTGGTGTCCTGTCCTGCTGCTTCCCCTTCACCACATGGAAAGAACCTGCTTGGGGAGCACCATCCGGCTGTGGAGCCAAGTCCCACACCAGGCACTTGGCAAAGAGAAGTTAAAAAGAGGAAAATGTTTTACACCATATGCCCATCTGGTAACACCAACTAACATGTTATCCATACATGTAAAGGCTGCTGAGCAGACTTGTCGTCCCTGCTGGTGCAGCTCAGCCCTCGGCCTCCTTGCAGAGCCGGGCTGGCAGCACACGGACACTCAGATTGTGCTGGGAGCAGCACAGAGAGCAGTGCTGACCTTGAGGCTGCCTGGGACTGACCCTGAGGCAGCGGAATTCTCCATTCTGTTCACAGGCACTGTCATCTCTCACCTTGTGGAGAGCACTCTCCTTGCCCATTTATCATCACAAATGTTTCTTTTTAGGCTTATTTGTTTGTACAGTTAAGCCCCGTTACATTTACACCAAGAAGAAGGACAAATTGTGATTTTATCCAATGTTAGATCATATCACTCCTTGCTACAACACTCACAGCATTAATAAGGATAAAGGGAGACTTTGGAGAAATCCAATAATACAGCACATGTGATAACGGCCCACTGGAAGGGCTCTGGGGAGGGAGTGCAATTTCACAACGGAGGCTGCTGCACGTCCCTTTGTGCACACCTTGCTTTGCCTGCTGGGAATGCATTTCTGAGCTGGGTAAACACAACCAAAGCAACCACAGCAACAAGACCCTGCTCATTAGTGCCTGTCAGTCTGCTCCTCTTTATTTCCTGAAGAATACTGTCCTTTCAGGTGATGCCTGCAACATTCCCAGATCTTCCCATTGGCGCCAACCAGGTACAGAAATGCCCTTTCTTGTTAAAGCTAAAAGTGGTGGCAGAAATGTGCCAGAACCATGTCCAGGATGGAAAGCAGAGCAGGATAAAGAGCAGGACTCAGGAGCAGGGTAGGGGTGTGCGAGATGTGCACTCACATGCAGGGCTGGAGATCAGCTCCCAGATGAGTCCCCAGTGAGAGGCTTCTCCCGGGGACTGTTCATAGAAAGAACATGGTTGCCAGTGCCTCTGCCCCTTGCTGCCCACCGGAGCTACCCGTGGCTCTGGACAGCCCACTGCTCTATTGCTTCCTGCACCAACATAGAGCCCACATGAGCATCTTTATGCTCCCAGTGCCCCACCTGAAGGAAGAGTCCCTTTGGGGGCTGGCACATTTTTCCAGTGGGAGACCCCCAGGGGGTGCAAATCCATAAGGAAGAGCTCTTGCCCACAGCTGTGCTCAGGAGTGAGGGCACAGCGGGCATAGTGGGGCCATGCTGCTGTCCGTGGATGTACCTTGAACCAGTCACCCTTATGTTATCCTTACAGGCAAGGGTACAGACCTCCAAGCAGTTTTACTCATTAGACAGAGTCGCCAGCCAGATTTGTCTTGTTTAGCCCAGATACATACACAGTGACCACACGGCCCTGAAGACTGCCAGTGGATGTTTGCTGATCCTGCATGCCAAACCTTGCAGTGGCTGTGTGGGCTGCTGAAGGGCTGCTTTTGGCTCGAGGGCTGCACAGTACACTTGCTAAGATCACAGCTGCTGCTTTGGAGCAGGAGGTGCCGCCAGCCCCTGGCACAGAGTGGGCCAACAGCACTGCCAGCACTGTGTCCAGAGCCGCTCTGCACCCAGCTGGCTGCCCACACACAGCAGGTAGCCATGGGCAGTGAGCGGGGGGCAGATGGGGGTCCTCACAGGTCCCTTCAGTGCACGTGTATCTTTGTTGTGATCTGCAAAAGATTTCCTTTCCATCTGCCAAGGAACTACTTCCACAAATAAGTATGTAAATCCTCTGCAAATGTATGCTAATTACTTATTTTAATTACAATGTAAATAAGTAATTACTGAATAATTTTAAAGTATTTACATGGGGGTTGTGTGATTTAAAAGCTAACTTGTTGGAAGTATAAAAACTATAAATTTTGCAGCAATTATGCCACGATTTATACTTTGTGGCCAAATACAATTTCCATGTGCTTCGTAAGAGATAAATAAATACGTAATTCCCCAGTAATTACTGCATAATAACAAAACTATTCCTTGTTTATTTTTTCCCGTTAAGTGAAAAATGCCCTTACACCAAAACAAATTCAGGCTGAGATTTTTCAGAGAGATGAATGAATGTTCATCAGACAAACTCTCATTCATCTGATCCCAAGGAAGTTCTTAATGAGAAAGGAGAAAAAAATAAGAGTTCCAACACAGGTTTCTACAGGGGGGAGCCACATGGGGAGAAAAGCATGGGGGAAGGAGGGGAGAACCCAGGGAGCCCCCGGCTGCTGCTGCCCAGCTGTTCCATGCTTGGGACTGGGGCTGCAGGACGCTCCCCATAGCACAGTGCTGCTGTTTTCTGCCTGCGGCTACGAGGGAGCAGAGCTCGGCAGGAAACTGGCAATCAGAAGGTGAGCATATAAACAGTTAAATTATATTTCCTGTGGGGTATTTTTTATTAATTTCATTGCTATAATATGTTAAACACCAGCACAGTGAAAATTAGTGTTAATGAACATTAAATGTGTTGGACAATTTAAATGGTGTGTATATATCACCTTTCTTATTATTGGGATTGGCCCGGTGGTAATATCCTTTTATCGATCCTGCGTTTTTCTCCTTGTTTCTGTCCCTGTGGAAGTGGTCATGAAGGACACTGTAAGCACATGGCTATCACAGACATAATCTTTTAGCACTTTAATAACACGGTGAGCAGCCATCACCCACCAGCCCTTAATAACTGTCTCCGTCAGCTCTTTAGAATTTGCAGATTGCGGAGTCCTTCTAAATCTTCCTGAAAAGGCCATGCACATAACGAGCCCACCTGGGCCGTGCCCGCCCCGCACAGGGCTGCTCCCCACCCCCGCCAGCGCTGCGCGCCGAGGCAGGAGGGGCCAGATCCATATATAGATTTTGTGCTCCAGCTTGCTCTGCTCTGCTTTATGCCCATGCGTGCAGCTTGCCTCTAAGATCTGCTGTTAATTAGGTTTGTACTGCAGCACAGATTTAACAGAACAGGTGTGGGTGGGAGGTGAGCTACTGTGGGCTCATTAAGGCCGAAGACAAATTTCTCTGTGTTGTGCGTGCACATGTGCAGTGCTGCTCCATTGCTGCTCTGCCAACTGCACTGCTGCAATGCTGGAGCTGATGCATGGCTGCCCACACCCAGCCCAGCCCTCTGCTCCCCTTCCACCCGGCAGCTGCCTGCAGTGCTGGCATTGCCTTCGGACAGCTGCACGCAGCCGCTCAGGAGCACTTTGTAGTTCTGAATGGCTGGAGTTAAGGCTGCCTTCATCCCATCCTTGATGACTGTGTGAGCATCACAACACGATCATACCTACACGTCCACATCACCTAATTGTGCAGAAGCAGCAGTACAAAAGGAGCCTCACACCATCACCAGCAGTCCACAGCTGGCCAGGACCCTCCTGCAGTCAGCAGGCAGCACGTGAGCATGTGGTGTAAGCCTGGTGCAGGATGCAGAGCCTTACTGGCTTTTCCCGGTGCTCAGCAGTGTAATGCAGGCACTCCATGAACGCAAATTAAGCTCTTCTGCACATTATCATTGAACAGTGACGTGCTAATATTATCCCCATTGGGGAGCAAGCGTATTTGTGTGCCTCTGCATGTATCTTACCTCAAAGTTTCTCTAATAACTAGATTTGTGCGGTTGTACAGCATTAAAAAGAACAGGTTAAGGGCAAAATTGATGTGCCTTCAGGAGCTCTGAGTAATGCTTTTCTCCTCCCAGAATGTTTCGCATCTCTGTAGCATTGCGCACACCCAGCCATGGGCCCCATGGACTGTTTCTCTGTTCCAAGGGATTTAAAAATTACTGATAAATTGGCTGTGAGATCTGGGGGATGTGAGCGTTCCTCCATGCTCCAAAATCTCTCTGCACTTGGAATTAGTTTATCGCAGATTTCACTGGAGTATGGCAGAGCTTCCAAGCAACGCGCTTTCACTAAATAAGGGTGGATTTTCAAAGAATTTTTACAATGTCCCTCTCAGGGAAGAGGTGAAACCATCTCAGACCTCAGGTCTGGAGTGTGGCAGGGCAAATTGCTGGGTGCAACCGGTTACCAAAGCACGGCTTTGCTCCAGCCCTGCTGTCAGCTGCTGCACTGCAGAGGTGTCACGTACAGACCTGGTGCTGAGAGCTGCATGCCAGCCTGGACAACACAGCTGCAGCTGCTGCTCCTGCACCGCTGCTTTGGAAAGGGTGTAGTAAATTCAATTTGTTTTATTGTTTGAGATCCATATTCAACGTCGCAGAGTAAATTTAATACACAGCAGTTACACT
Organism: Coturnix japonica; assembly: GCF_054131305.1. Lineage (NCBI taxonomy): Eukaryota > Metazoa > Chordata > Aves > Galliformes > Phasianidae > Coturnix > Coturnix japonica. The sequence goes on from NC_140683.1 coordinate 3,065,850, forward strand.
TTAAAGTGCTTTAGTTAATAAAATGCATAAAAATAAATAGGAAAATCAATGCTTTTGTTAATATTCTGTCATTTTTATGCATTTTAAAATTCACTGCAGCTCTAAAAGCACATCACAAGTGCACTGGGCTCTGGTTTGGTAAACAGCTGAGGATGCTGAGTAGACAAACAGTGCAAAAAATGAGGCTGGGCAGCCTAAGCCTGCAGGACTGGAACCTGGAGCCACCCCAGGAGGCACAGTATAGAGGTGCTCACCCACAATCCAAGTGCCTGGGCAGCACTTAGGTGAGCATTATGGCATCAGGGCTCTGTATTGGGCAGAAATGGAACGTCTGATGCCATTGGCCTTCCTCTGTGTCCGCAATTTGACATTTCCTCTGTCTTCACTGGAAAAAATACTCTGCCAGGATAAAGTGTAGACAAATAAAAGTGAATAAATCAGAAATTTTCAAATGCAGCTCAAGGAGATCTACCCCAACCACAGCGAGATTCCCCCCTAGAAAAATATCTGTGTGAATGTGGACAATTAAAGAGGTAAATATCCTCCTGTAGTATGCAAACAAAGGGATCCACAATGAGACAGAAAGCTGGAGGAGGAAATCCCATTTTCTTTGTGACTTTTTAAACCACACTGTTAACAGCCACATGGAAAACCTTTCTCATTAACACCTAGGGCTCAGGGGAAATGTTGTCGACGAACGCCTTATTGCATATAACCCCAAACCCTTTAGGACCTTGAGACGCTCAGACGAACTGGAGTAATGACCTGGAAATAGTCCTCTGGGCCCACTGCAATAATGATGTGGCTGGCTGTATTTTTTTTAATATGAGGAAAGAGATTAAAGAAAGTAACAGCCCTGCTTGACTCGTTCATTATTACCGAGGTGAAGTGACCACTAAGAAATGATGACAGAAACCTTGCTCACCAGTCACCGGGACCCGAGTGGGGCTGTGGAGGGCTCAGCCACAGCCTGCCTGAAGGCAGCATAATAAATCCAGACATTATCTGATATGGATGTATCATAATGAAAAATAAATTTGCAAACCAGTCTGATATGAGTTAATCCATAAAGTATTTTATTACTTCATTTTCTTACATCGAATCCGTCGTGCATTTTTCTGGCAGCACATTTTTAATTACTTTTAATTTTAGTACGCACATCCCCCGCTCAGATTGGTGTTGATATTGGTTCATTTTTTTTTTTTTTCGAAACAAAGGTGCTGGTCTTCCCTCCCCACCCCAGTGCAGCTCTCCCATAGCCCATCAGGGCTCTGTGTAGCACAGGGCCATTCCCTTCTCTGCTGTCCCACCACGCACCCAGAGCTGAGCCCCACACACTGCAGCTCCGCCGCGGGGCAGGGCTGAGGGACGGCGGCTTCCCTCAGCGCATTCATTACCACTGATGCAAAAATGACCATTAAGGAATCATGACAGAGACCCTGCTCATTTGTGGCTGGGACAAAGCACAGCTGCCCGGGGCTGCCTAATGAAATCTGAAACCATCACATTTATTTGTCATATGGGTGTAACACATTTGCTGAGCACTCTAATAAATGTAATAATCCAAATATTCCTCCAGTTCTTTTAGAAGAAATACATTTATTGTCTGTGAAGCTTCCTAATAACGTTTTTTAATCGCCTTCCGCCTGTCGCTCTCCCTCACCGTGTGGAGGACAGATGCCAGCAGAAGCTGAAGGCCAAACTCTTCCGGAACTGAGGGGCTGAGCCCTCACTGGGATGCAGGAGCCCCACTGCTCCTGTGGGCACTGAGCCCCCTGCAGCACCCAGGAGGGCCAAAGGCAGTGGCTGAGGCCTCACCATGGCCAATTCCTTGCTCCCATGGGCAGGGGCTGTAGGTCTCATTCACACCAGCATCACCAGCTGCGGGTGGAGAACTGGGAGCAAAGACAGCAAGAAGCTGCCTGGGATAACTCCCGGAGCAGTCTGGTTTTATCCACACAGTGAAAGATGTCCATTTTCCATTTCTTGCAGGTCTACAAGTGGAAGTGGTGATGCCGTGCCACTCCAAGCTGTGCTGCACAGCCCCAGGCACTGGTCTTCCTAAAGGAAATGCAATGAGTTTCCAGGACCAAACTCCAACTGCTCCTACAAAGATGCATTTTCACACTGAGGTCTGATTATCTTCAGCACGTGCCACAGCAAACACCTCACCCAGTCCCTCAGTGTGACAGAGGCGTCGATTGGTTTTCCAATTCCTGCTTTGCCTGGGGCAGGAGGCAGCACGTGTGTTAGAGCAGTGTGAGCGAGCGTTTCACACAATGCCACCCCAAACAGAACTTTGATATGCTAAGCAAATATTGGACTTTATTGGTTTAATTTAATTAAAATTTATTAACCTTTTACTAAACACAAACCCTCATTAAAATTCTCATTCCTGTCTCCTACATCAGCATAGTCATATTCTCATTTCCAACCTTATTAAATATCACCCAAAGAGAGCCTATTTCTGCAGCACTGATTGTTGATAAACTGCAATATTAACCCAGGCATGTCCCAGAGACTTTGGGAAGAAATGAAAACCAAACATGACCAGACACAGTTGTTTGAAAGGATGGTGCCCCCCAAGCCACCAGCCCACTCCCCTCTCAATGGTCCCGTTTTCCAACTTTCCAACACAACAATGGGGCAGTAAGCACAGAAGTACATAGGAAACATCTTGGGCTGGTTCCAATCTGTTGTCTCCTCCTCACAAGCTGCTGGGGATGCATTTCAGACGCCTTCATCCAAACTCAGCAGAACGATCCCCTGGAAAAGATGGGTTTGGTGACCCCACCTGGGGGTGTGTCTATCACTTGTGGCTTCATCCCACTTCTATTAATAAGTTTAAAAGTTGCTGCTTGCATGTGCCAAGTTTACAAAATCATTACCTGCTCTATATTAAGTGTTTAATTGCATAAAATGACATCATGTTTATCTCTGCAACATTAGCATCTAGTCAGCAGTGTCAAAGCAGTAAACATGCTTGATATCATCAGTCATTGTGTGGACTTAAAATCAATTGCTCTTGCTGCACCCTCTTGTACAGAGAGGAGCACAATACATTAATGAACTTGAGCAAGAACCTAAGTGACAAGATGAAACGGCATAAATAATATCACTTAAAATGTGTTATCTGTAACAATGAAGTGTCTCAAATAATAGAATTATGGACTCCAAAGTGGAAAGCAAGTTATTGAAATTCACACCATGGGAGCATCGGCGTGTGCTCATCAACAAAATCACCAATAAATTAATTTGATTTAATGCTGGATGTAGGTTGCATAAGACACCAACATCACTAATCAGCTCTGTTTTATAAATATATCCTATTATATAGTCTATTTGTCTGCATAACTTGACTAAGCAAGAATTTAAGACATGGGTCAAAAATTTCTTTCACCTCTTCTATGATAATTTCACTTAGGCCCATGTAAACAGTTCTCTTGGCAACTCATTAGTCCCATTATTTCAGAATTTTCTTCAATGATCCATTTTTTAGCTATCAAAACATTTAGTTCCAGCTGGCTTCAGTGATACAGACTTCAGACCAACCGAATTTATGACTTTAACAAGATTACATAGGCAAATAGCCATTCCTTACAGAGTTCATATTTCTAAATAAACTGTCAAGGTACAGCCCAGAACGAAGTCTATTACAAGAGGACATGTAGAGTCCATTGACTTTAACAGTATTGATTATGGATAATTATTTGGCCTCTACTGTCTTCTCACATTTTTACAAATTTTCTGCAGGAATGCTTAAACTTTATTGTTTACTTCTCAGAACGAGGGAAAAGGACAAGGGCACAAATCCTTTCATCTCCCCTTAACCGTCAGGAAATCATCCCATGCCCCGTGGCGGTAGGGAAGTTAAGGCTATCTTGGAGTGAGAGCATTCATAGCTGGAGGTGGATTATTTGCAAAATCAAAGCCAAACCAGATGACATTCTGTCAGGATAAGCAAACCATTCAACCACAAGGCTATGAGTACTGACCAGAAAGAAAAGGAATATCTTGCACCTACCGCATCAGGCACTTCAAGTTCTGTAACTGTAAAGACACAGACATTCAGCAGCCAGACAGAGGCTCATTTCTGCAGCCACTGCACAGTGACTTCCCTCGGTCCTTCCTGTGAGCAGCAAGCTTCCCTTTCTCTGTCTTCTGCCCTTGCCTTCCTAGAAAGGCAGAGTGCTGAGGCAATGTGTGCAGGACATGTTCTGCTGCTTGGTGTTCAGACCTCACACGGTGCTGGGAGAGCAGTGGGGTCATCCTGTGCCCAACAGCAGGTCACGGAACAGACCACAGCCACCAGCCTGACCCCCAGCCTTCAGGCAATGTCCCCACATCCTGAGGATGCTGCATCCTGCAGGTTCCCCTGCCATGTCCTGCAGTGCCCAAGCAGCCGAGGGGCACTGTGCACTGTGCACCTTGCACCAGCATATGGCACTTCCCATATGCCCTGGCTGGCAGCGGTTCATTTTGTTTTGAGGTCTCCCTACTCTCTCTGAGGGACTTCATTTTGGCTGTACACAGGTAGTTCTGGCCCGGCTGATGCCTTTGTGCCCAAAATTCATCACCCAGCTCCCAGCTCCCAGCTCCCACCACCCATCTCCTATCGCCCACCTCCCATCTCCCACCACCCATCTCCTATCGCCCACCTCCCATCTCCCACCACCCATCTCCTATCGCCCACCTCCCATCTCCCACCACCCATTTCCTATCGCCCAGATCCCAGCTCCCCGCTTCCAGCTCTGCTCGCCGTCAGCCCGCACCTCTCCTCCAGGCGCCCGCTTCTCTCTCGCCATTGGGGGTCACTGTTCCAACGAAAGCTGAGCTGCCGTTTCTCTCCCTGATTATTAAAAACAATATTTCTGCTACAGCTGTTTCCTGATTTGGCTGATATGTTAAGCTAGAATGAAAGGGTTTGTTGGGAATTTTTTTCTCATTTACAGCAACTTCCTTAACTTCACTTTGAATTTCCTCTAAACTTTGATGAAATACAGTTCATCCGCCACCAAAACCTGAACAAAAATGATGTGAAAAAGAATCCACGAAAGGCTTGTTATGAGATCTCGCTCTCCCTGCACGGGCAGCCCTGATCAGGGACTGTAGGCAAGGAAATAATTTCTTTTAAATGAGTGTCTGCTTCCCTTTATATTTTTCCTTTCGCTTCAGATTACAAGGGAAGAAAAAAAACCCAAGGTGTCAATCAGCCTTAAAACAGTTGAGCTGATGTTATTTCTTCTACATACTGTGTTCAAGCCAAACATTCCCTGAATAGAACAAGCACAGAAAACTCATAATAGCTAAACTGGTGCTTTTAAAGCCCAAATTTAACATGGTTCCTCAGGGACGTTTTCCCAGCATGATGGAAAACAAATATATGTGATTTAGTGTGCTATAGAGGTTAAAATCTGCACCTATTCTTCACCACACCCTGGCACAAGAACAGAGAGCATAGTGTGGGTGGAAGAGGAGCTCCAAAGCAGCACTGTGCTGCCTGCACAGATACTGGGGCTGAAGGACCCTCAGCACCACAGTGTGTGATCCATTTCACTGCTGACATGGATTTGGTGAGAAAACAGGGGGCTGCAGCACCTTTGTTTTGAACTATGTAGGTGATGGAAAGGAAACTCTTTGTCTTTACCCTGCATTTCATTTCCAGCCTAGGTGTTCTCTGGCTGGTGATGAGCCTTGGTGCAGGGCTGAGCTCCATGTGCTCAGACATGCAGAACTGTAGGGCCAGGCATCAGGGCGTCCATGCCCCACAGACCAGATTTCATTTCTAACATCTCAGCTTTCCTCAGCACTGGGAGGTGTGCAGCCTCCCTGCAGCACTGCGTGCATGGCACCATGAGGAACCTCAGCCCCAGGGGAGCAGAGCTGGGGGGCAGGGAGGCAAAGCCCCACGGGGCTGGCAGTGACCAGCGCAAGGCAGCAGTGATACCTCTGAGCCATGTTGGCCCAGAAGAAGTACACAGTGCTTCCTTCACAGGGAGCTAGCTCGTAGCAGGGTGCAGGAAGAGCAATGAGAAACGCAAGTTGCTCATGATGTGAACCTGCCTAAAGGGAGGTGTAAATGTGCCATAGCACTCAGCTACATGAACAGCAGTGTCCTACACCTTTACCATATTCCCCCAGCATGCAGACAGCCTCACATGCTCATTTGTTGTTCTGACTGATTCAGAGACCCTCTCCACCACCTCCTCCTCCTCCTCCTACCCACAGTGTCACCCCATTGCTGCACAGGTGTCTGTGGTGAATGGCAGCTCCTGCAGGGGGCTGCGGCAACTGTTAAAGCCCCTCAACCTGGCCCAGGTGCAGCTTGAGCTGTTGGCTTGGCTTCCTGAGCTGGTCACTATAGAAGGACAGCTCTGTCAGGTATGGCTGAGTTCTGGATATATTGCCTGTCTCTGCTTCTGGTGGTGTTTCTTTGCAGACTCCTTGAGAGAGGGCAAGAGAAGTAGAAAAAGGGTATAAAAATGATTAAAACAGTATGTCTGACTGCAGCTCCTAGGTTCTTATCTGTAATTAGGGAATAATGTGAGCAAAGGGCGTGCTGTGTAGCTTTCTATTTTTTAATCTGCTCACTTTCATTTCCCATGTATTAATTTTTCCTTTTTATCTCTTCAGTACTTTTTTTTTGCCTGTGTCATCTGTCCCTTCATTAGCCCGTGGAGCTCATCCTCTGCTCAGTCAGGGAACTTCCTTCTTATTTTACCCTATATTATCTCTGCTATCTCCCCCCAGGTGATCACTCCTGGCACAATTAATTGCAGAGGCACAATAGCTGTTGTGAGCTGACCCTTGTGGTCTGTTCCTCCTGCCCTCTGTGCTTGTTACTGTACCCAGCTGAGCAATGGGATGCCCCACTGCAGTGCTCTGTGCATCAGGACAGTGGGTGTCATGGTCTGAGCCTGCACCCAACCTCTGTGCAGATCCCAGCAGGGCTCCGCTCTGGGCTGGCTGGGTGTTTTGAGGGTGTGGTTGTTGGTTAGTTTGCTGAGCATGGTGATGTTGGGATCCCTTGGGGCCTTCTGGACCTCCAGCAAGGTGTGAGTGAGCCTTAGGATTTGGCAGCACTCCTGTCTGCAGCAGTCAGTGCATTCCCTTCTGCGTTTGGCCCTTTCTTACAGAGAAGCTGAACGCGGCAGGGAGTGAGAGTTTAAAGCGGCCATTAACCACTGCACAGGATCTGAAAGTTAAAGTGAGAGGGATACAAAGAGCAGCAGCTGCCTGATATTGGGAACTGTAGCATTTACCCGGGGCAATAAATTGTTTCCTTTCCCTCATCAGTTCAGTTGCAGGATCTGCACGACGAGCTGCCAAGCAGTCTCTCCTCATTTGTGGCATTCTAGGCTGTGAAAGGGAAGCGGGGGAGCTCTGTGAGCAGCCAGGATGTGTTTGTAGAGCTGAATGCAGGTGGGAGGGGAGTGCTGGGCTCCTGCAGCTGGGGCCCATAGAGGTGGCACTGCCACTGAGACTGCGGTTCTTAGGATCCAGAACGTGTAGGAATTCACAGAACTTCTCTCTGCTGATGGAAACGTGCCTATTATGGTTCCAAGCAGAGTCACTTCCATAGGAGCCTTTCTGGGTCGAGGGATAAGCATGCAAATCACTTTGCTGGAGGAGCTGAGGGATGGCTTTTATTCACAGAAACATCAGCTTAATTCTTCAGCTGTGTTCAGAGCTGTGCTACAGTGAGGCGTGGTGCAAGCACTTCAAACAAGCCGTATGCCTTCCTTTCTGGTTCTGCTTTGATTCCTTTTATTTTATCTTTAATTTGATTTTAAATACAGTAAGATGACAGAGGAAAGGGTCTCCTTGAGCAGCGTGCTGAATGCTAACTCTCCCATTCCAAATGGCAGCTTGGGAGCTTAAATCAGCATGGCTCATTCACTGCATCAGGTCTAGCAGTTGTTCCTGAAGCTGCAGCATGTAGAAATGTTTAATTTCTTAGATGACGTTAGTATATATCTTGTAGTAAAAATTGGGACCCAAATCCTTCAGAACTGGAGAGATGGAGGGCCTCGAGTTGGACTAAGGTGTTGGTGTGCTAACCCTGGCAGTATCTGGTATGGGGGTTTTCTTGGTCCATCCCTACAGCTTGTTTAGCCAATTAATCATCAGCTACCAAAAAAAAAAAAAAAAAAAAAAAAAAAAAAAGAAAGAAAGAATAATTGTTAATTTGGGGGTTTTTCAGATCAATAGATTTCACACAAGAATCTTTCTGCTCGCTAATTGGAGGGCAGCTCCTTGAAAAAAATCCTGCCCGTGATTCCACCTTAAATTCATCAGTGGATATTAAATAGGTCATTGGTGTAATAAGGGCCAAACTTGCTTCTCATAGATCACAGTGGCCAGTGCTCCTAGGGTCTAATTATCCCATATTTGGTCAATAAGCCATTAACATACAGCCATGGATGTTAATAACCATTTCATGAAAAAGTCCTGGTAATTTATGAGATCAACATTGGTTAGAAAAATTAATAAATATTTCATTCCCTAAGATTTATCTGAGGACATTTTGGTCTGAGGAATGAAGCATGGGACTGGAAAGAGGGGCCCATGTTCAGGTGGATGAGAAAGATGGGGGGGAAGAAATCCCAGATGCCAAGCCCATGGTAGCCAGGCTTAACTTGGACTAATAAAAATTTACTTCAAATCCTATAGCTAATAAATCCAAAGGGTGTATGAGGGAGTCCAGTAAAACCTGACTTAACATTATGTTAGTGCTATTAACAATATTTATATAGATGTCATTTCACAGGAGGGTTAAAGCTGGTAAATTATGGGCCAGGCACACAGAGTTGCATCACGGAGCCGGCATGTCTGTGTGTATTCAGATGCTGCAGCCTGCACCTTTTTAGGTAACAGCAGTTAAAAACGGCATGGAAAATGAGGGCAGCAGGCTCAGGATTTCAGATATCTTCCAGCCTTCCATCTCAGCAGATGCTGCCCTGAATTCTTAGAAACTTGCTTTCAGTGTTTGAAGTTGCTCTGGAGCAGCAGAAGGGAGCTGTTGCATTCTTTGCAGCCTGGCTGCTGTGAGGCTGAGCCCTTCCTGCACTGTGAGCTGCCAGGGGATGCACGGTGCTCAGCTGAGCCCTTCCAGCAGTAGCTGTGTGTTTGCAGCTCCCTTCTGCTGCACCCTCCCTGAGCTCAGCAGCAAAGGAGCTGGTGCTGGGGGCTGCTGCAAACACTTGTAGGCTATTGACTCTATTGTTAATCTATGTTGAATGATTGCACTATTCCATCCTGCTGCCTCTCTCTGATTAGACTTGTAAATGAAAAACCATAAAAGTCAGAAATGAGAAAATAGAGGACAGAATGAGAGAAGGCACTTATCCCCAAGACGAGTGCCTGAGCACTGTGGGCAGACCCGAAGCTGGGAGTCTGCAGCTCTCCCTGTCCCGGCGCTGTTTGGGGCAGTGGCTGCTGCTGCTCTCAGGGTGTTTGTGGGGTCCCTCCCTCCAAACACAGTTCAGCTCCAGGTCTGCACTTGCTGATTAAGCATCACCACCAGGTTTCTCCATCTGCTCCTTGGCCTTCGTACTCCCAGTGATGGTATGTCTGCTGCCCCTGCCAAAGCTCTCCTCAGTGCTCCAGCTTAGCTATGGATAAACTCAGACATCAGGGAAAACAACAGCTCTGACTGTTAATAGAGCCCTGCAGGTCCCTCACCCTGGAGGTGAGCATGCAGTGTATGAAGGAAAAAAAATAAAAATAAAGCATTCTAACATGTTGGGAAAGGTCAAAGTAGCAGAGAGAATATGCTGTTTGTGTTTTGTGGAATATCTATCAGGGCCTCAGTTCTCAGTGCTGTGTAAGGGTCTCTGCGGTGTTCAGGCTGGGCTACATGGTGCAACACCAGCAGTCAGAGAGTGTACATTATTTGCATCAACTGTGAGATCTGTTTGTGTTTTATTTCAGTGGCTGGTTCATAATGAAGGGTTCAGCATCCCCAAAGCCAGACCAGCCCACCTGGCTTCGTGCACCCACTGTGGGACTGTGACAGCATCAGGAATCATTATGCTGCCATGCGGTGGGTAAGGCCCTTTGCCAACCTCTGCTTGTGGGTTTAGGTAGGATGGTCTATTAATGAGTTTAGGTAGTTTGTTTATTTGTTTGTTTCCAGTATAGAGAGTAAAGAAGATGGAGGAAAGTAGAAGAATGAAACACTGAAAAATGGAAAAGTGCTGTGGAGAAAGTACAGCCACCTCTCAGCCTTCATGTGCCCAAGGTTTTACTGAAGCACCCAGAAAGCTGAGGAGCTGCTGTGCTTTCTGAACTGTGCACAGGGCAGGGGATGCACCAGGACAGCACTGCTCTGGGATGCAGAAGTGTGCTGCAGTGGGACCAAAGCTCTCCTGGCATCACTAGACTGCTTGCACAGCGCACAGCAGTGGTGTACTGTGGGTGAGTGGGCTGCAGGTGCCCCAGATGTACTCCTCTCCTCTCACCACTCGCTGTTGGCTGCACTGTGTTGCTGCACTGCCTGCCCAGCCCTTGGATTTACATCTCCCTGCTGGGAGTGAAGCAGGGAGCTGCTGCACAAGCAGCTTGGCTGAGGAAAATCAATAAGCTTTTCAATAAAGCATTTTACCCCTTATATATATTGTCTCTCATAAAGATTTTACACGGACAAAAAGTTCAGAAGTTGGTGTAAAAAATGTTGGGAAAAAGGTGAAGATACATAAGTAAATTACAAACTTGAGGCTGTTCACAGCACCTTGGGAAAGTGGGAGTTATATTGATGAGTTTTTATTGATTTACCATCATTCCCAGTGTGGACATTTTCTGGTCTATTATACCACAGTCGTGGCATATTCCCATCGCAGTACTAAAGAGGAAATACGGGCAGCCTGACCTTGGCAATATGGAGATAATGAAATACCCTTAATGATCCTTCCAAAAGATTTTACAAGCCAACTTCAGATTGTATCCAGTCTGAGCTCTGCTAATTTCTGAGAGCACATACAGGCTTACCCCTGTTTTGCAGCTCATCTCCTACCCAGGAGGGTTTTGGGGTTAAGCAACAGAAGCAGTGACAGAAGCAGGTGATCTCCCTGCCTGCAGGCAGAAGCAGTGTGGGTGTGCATGCTACTTCCAGGAGGATCTGGTGCTCAGTGTCCCCAGCAGGCACAGCAGAGCAGGGCAGCAGTGGGTGCTGCACAGTGGGCACCATGCAGCTGGATCCCCACACACTGCTCTCTGCTGGGAATGGCTGCGGCACTGGGGGTGACTCTGGGGACAGCTCAAGGAGATTTACCATACATTCCTGCCTGGAATTGTACCTGGCAGGGACATAAATAGTAGGTTTCAGTGCTCTGCTTTTTCCTTCTCCCCTCCCCAGCCCAGCTGGCAACACAATTACCAGCCCAAAGTATTATTTTCTTAATAAAAACGTTACGCGTAAAGCAAAGCCACAAATGAGTAACAAAGCCATGCAGATCTCAATCACTCCCTTCTTTATTCCCTGGCGATATTGCTAATGACCTTCACGAAAACCTCTACCAGATCTTTTTTAAAGGCAAATATTAATTTCCTAGCATGAAAAATAGGAAATAAAAAAGCCTATTTTTCATGGGAACTACACAGAAAGAAAGATATATTTTCCTTCAAAATGCGAGGAGGATTTTTACATTTTGTCACTTGCTTTGCATAGCAGTGGTACTACCATTTGTTCACCTCTGAATGTAATCTCTCCCCATAAAGCTTTGCTTTAAATTCCTCAGCTACCTGTTAGGCTCTGATAGCTCCTTGTCTGCACCTAGAGCGCTGTGTGTTAGCACTGGGGTGAAGTGCTCTTCCAACTCTCTGGGAAGGGGCTAGGAACCACTCTTTATGTTTTAGCAGCCAAACCACTTGTTTTTAACAAGAATGCAACAAAGCAATGTAACGTTTTATAGCAAAGTATCCAAAAGTCATTTATAACATAAAATCCTTTGCAGGAAGTTGTGTTCTGCTGTGCTGTTGCATCTGTGGGCCTTGTGTTTTCCCATGCCACAAAGCACCAAAGGTGTAGTGCCAGAAGAGGAGCGTGACGGGAGCACATGGACCTTCACACACCTCTGCACACACGTGGAGCTGGGCAAAGCCGTCCATGGGGCTGATCAAAGCCAGGTGTGCCACTGCCTAACCACATCCTCACCAGGACACATCATCTGTGTGCCTGCACCTGTGGTGTGTGTGCAGCGAGTGGGGCTGCCAGCACAAGTAAGTCTTTTCTACTCCTGAAGGTGTGCAGCTCTGTGGCCTGGAGATGCTGTGTCCCACCTGCAGCCCTCCTTTTGCTTGGGCCTTGTGTCTGTGCTTTGGGCAGAGCAAATGCACTGCGTGCCACACCATTCAAACCATCACAGAGCACAGAGCTGAGCTCCACTGTGGGGATGGGGCACCCAATTCCATCTGTGTCAATAGCATTTGTACTCCACTGCATGACCAAAGAATTGCTGTGATGAGGCTTTCCCCTGTTTTAGACTTCTACCAACCCATGTGGTGATGTATGTTAGCTGCCAGCACTCAGTGTCAGAATAAGGTGTGCCCTGCTCAAGGGGCAGCCAGGCATTAACCTGGGTGCTGCGATGCCCAGACAGGGGCAGCTATACCAGCCCCACACGGGGACCCCTGCGCTGCCTCAGCACACTGCAGCCTGGCACCAGGAGCAACAGTTTGTCTGCAGGTATTTGGGGGGAAAACAGCTAATCCGATAACAATAGCACTATATCAGACACAGAACTTGAAGTACAAGTCACAGCAAGAAGTTGTTAATACCTTTATTATGGGATAAAATGTATTCATGATATTAAAGACATCACATTTCTGCCCCGGTGTCACATTTTAGATGTAGCGTAGATAAATGATATATCACTGAAAGAGATCTACAAAAACCATTAGTAACCATGACATTTTGACGTCAGATTTTAAAAAATTCCTAAGTAATCTTTTTGATTTATGAAATGGTGTCCAGGTTCATCGAGACTGATCTCAGATTTATCACAGCCTGGTTAGAATTATTAATGATTTTCAATTTGTAAATCCAATGCCAGCATGTCCAAGTGCTCTCAGCAAAATCACGGAGAGCTGACAGGGAGATTTTGCTCAATCCATAGTTTTCAGCTATTACGAGATCTTTCTGGTTAACTCTTTGCATCCCAGCCGGGGTGGCACACAAAGGCATTGTTCTGCAGCGCACAAAGGAGGCGCGTCTGGGCAGCACCGCATGAATCACGACCAGGATGGCCATGAAACACACAGCGTCGACAGGAATGAATGATCTGACTTTTACAGGCTCCTACTGAAGACCCTTAAAGACTTAAATTATAATGGGAAGAAAAGCTGATCTAAGCCAAAACAGACAGGCTTGGGCAGTTTTTCCTCACAATTCATCACTAGAACAGATGAAAGGAAGGCAGGGGCACACAGCCCAGGCACGGCTCCGTCCCTCCTCAGCCTCACAGGGACCTCTCCCCAGAGTGCAATGCACCGTGGGTGAGTAGTTACAGACTCCAGAGCCCAAGCAGAATATTTGTTTCCTAATTTATGGATAATTGTCCCAGCACCATAGGGAGGATTTGGAGATGTGGCCTCTGAAATCTCTGCCATGGGGGTGTCACCGAGAGGGTGCTGAGGGGTCACCCACAGCTCCATTACTGCCTACCTCCTCTGTGACCCACATTTCCTCTTTCTTTTTTTTTTTTTTTTGTGCTATTTTTTCTTTTTTTTTAAGACAGTTACACTAAATTTTCTATGACTCACCCTGGGATGCAGCCATCTAAATTAGTATTTACTTCAAAGTTCACAGACATAGTGTGTCTGCACACAGCTTATCTGCAGAGCCCCATCCCCACCCCACCATGCCCCCACCCCATCCCTGCTGTGTCCCCCAGTACTACTCCCTACTGCCTGAACACGCTGCTGGTCTCTGCACCTGGAGCAAAGGACGCTGTGCTGCGGTTGCACTGTGTACTGTTTGACATTGCTTCTGGTTCATAGTCCAAGCCCAGTTGGGGCAGCAGAGCTGAGCAACTGTAGGCCACTCTGCAGAACAGGACCCAACAAGGCAGTGGCAGCAACTTCTCAACTTCTTCAGCCTTTATACTGCACCACCATCAGGAAGACAGCTTTACAAGCAGGAATGCTCCAGGCTGGATGCTGCTGCTGCTGGCACCATACACGATACTTGATGCCAAAGAGTCAGGGTACAGTTCTTCCTCAAGTACTCCACCTTAATTGTGCAGGTAAAACTCTATAATTAGGGACCTTAGCTGGGGAATTTTTCTAATCCATCATATCTGCTCCATTATTCAACTCTATCAAATCCACACATGCAAAGCGAAGCAGGACATTCTTCACAACACTGTCAATATTAACGTCTTTCCAATTACAGAGCATTATTCTGGTTATCTTATGAGTAACTGTGACATGCTGCCTGCAACTCCTAACTTTTGATTAAAGCCTCCTTCAAGATGCTCCCCTTTAATTTATGGTGCCAGGCTGGCCAGGCTTAGGTAAAGCAGCACTCTGAAGGCTCCAGCGCAGGCTCTGAGCATCCCAGGAGGATCTCCCTCTGGAATACCCAGAATCCAGGACCGAGAGCACTGCCATTTTGCTCAGCCCTTGCTGAGCTCCTTCTGCTGTTTACTTTTGCTCTCTGATAAGTCACTTCTTCATATGACCCCAATATATGTCCCCGCCCAGCATCACAAGGTAAACACATGGCTGATTTACTGCCTGCTGCCATCCAGCTCCTCTCCATTTTCTTTGGGAACTTTCTTTGGGAATCACAGCAGATGGAAAGCTCTGTTTCCAAAGCCACACTTGGTGAAGTGCATTTCATCTAATTATGCATTTCATCTAATGCAGGCTCTGCTGATTTCTTTTAGAAATGTATTTCAGTTTCTTAAATGCACTGGACAAGGAGGCAGACGGCTCTACAAAGAGCCCACCCTCACACAGGCAGCTCTCAGAATGGAATGAAGTGGGAGAAAATTCTCTTATAAGAGACACAAAGGGAGCAGCTGCGCAGCACCAGCTCATGGATCAGTCATTCCCTCCCCACCCTACACACACCTGGATGCCCACATGTCTCACAGAGCCTAATTGTTGGCGGCAGCTCTGGCACCAGCAGCCCAGCCCAATTAGAGGCATGGGGAGCTCCCAGCCGTGCATGGTGTGGTGATGAGGCGCTTGGGGCAGGCCATTCTGCAGAGTGGCATCAGCCATGTCCAGGCTGGGCGGCACCACCACCCATCCCTGCTGCACTACCCACCAGGGACCATGCTGGGCTCAGGAGGCAAAGCGCTGCCCAGCCATGAGTGCAGGCACCCATCTGGACGCATGGCACAACCAAGGAAAGTTTCAAGCACAAAACGTGAGCATGAACCATAAGGCCAGTGTGTGACTGAGCCGTGATGTATCGAGCATCCTCTTTATGTTGTGCGCATCAAGCTTCTGAAGACACACATCCACAGAGACAGACACATGAGGCTTTGCCATGTGCTGTCCCCAAACACACCCCAAGGGCCCATTGCCTGATGACCTCTTGTCCCACAGTGCATCACAGGGCACTGTCACAGCCATGCATCCCTCTGCTCCCCACTGCTCCTTGCTGCTGGTGCCACTTTTCCCCCCCGATGTCTGCTGGGTTCTTTGGGTGACAGGGAGGGGTGTGAGCTGCTCACACTCTGGCTGAAGGGGCTTGGCTAAAATATTCTTCTGACAGGTTCATTTTCTGAATTCCTGTGTATTATTTCCAGCATTCTGTTTCCATCAGAAGCGTTCTTTTTCAGAGGTGGGGAGAGGCTCTGAGTCATTCCTTCCGTTTCCTCTTCATTTAGAAGAGAAAGGTTAATCCTTTGAGAGTCTGAAATAACCACAACTAACTGTAAAGTATGCAGTCCCATGATGCAAGTGGGAAAGTGCTCCCAAAAGGCCATAACCCCATGCAAGCATCATACCAGCAGTGGGGATGTCCTGTCCAGGTTGTTTGTGTGCTGGGCCACTGGGTTTCCAGCAGGTGCTGAACCGAGGGTGGGCGCATAGAGAGCACCCCATGCAGAGGAGATCCCAATCCCAGCTCTGTGCCCACAGTGCTCACCGTGCAGCCATACAGGTCCCATTCCACAGAGCTGTGCTGCACTGCCAGGGTGTCCTGCGGGCACTGCTACTGCCAAACACAGCCCTGCACTGCGCTGTGGAGCTGGCGCCTCTTTCCGGAACAAATGTGATTCCAATTTAGAGCTAACATGACAACAGGCACACACGGTAATAACCCCGCGAGGAGACGTGGCTCTCAAGACATCCACAGACTCCAGATTAAATGAAATTTTGACAGGGAAAAATATGTATTGGCAACATTTCTTGATCCACAATTCAAAGAGAAAATTGAAACCATATTTCCGTAAGAATCAGATGCTGGAAAGAAGTTCTTAATAAACAAAAAGAGACAGGTCATGTAATTCACTCCCTTTTCCTCTTTTCTGTTTGTTGGCCAGCAAGCATTAAAAGCCAGGGAGAGAAGGTTTGTAACTGAAAATCTGTACTTGAACCTGACAAACGGAACAATTTGGAAGGAAGTTTCCCAGCTGTAAGTCAGAATATTTATATCCAAAGATGTGAGGAACATTGCAAAACATTAAACAATTTGCAAAAACCAAAACCTGCCATTCTGCAGGCTGAAATTGTCTGGTTTGAACCTTCTTCTGTTTAAAAAGCAATGGCTGCAGAAACAAGGGGTGATGCTGATGGATGTAGAACTGTGATGGAGTTTCTTTGGGGAGAACTGAGTGCTGCCCAGTGGGCTGGGCACTGCTGAGCAGGGCAGTGCTGGTCCCACTACCACATCTCTGCATGGGGGAATTCCACTACAGAACCTATGCCATGAGCTCAGGATTTTCCCCCAGATTTTCTGCTCTATTTACTATTACGGGATGTAGGGTTTTGCAGTTCTTTGCTTTGAAACATGACACACATGAGTTCTGTAGAGATGAGCACACACATGTTCACCGAGCACAGACATCAGGGACAGGCACTGTCTGGAGGCAGAGCTGAGCAGTGAGTGCTCAGGAGCAACCTCTTCTCCAAGAGCAGACAGGTGCTGTGCATTAAGCGGCAGCACATCCATGTCCCCTGGAGCACCAGGCACTCCTTCACAGCCACACTGTGCTGTAGTGCAGCACGAGCTGCTCCACACAGGGATCAGTTACACAATGCAGCAATCCTTTCACTGCTGCTGAGGGCAAAAGTTCTTCTCCCACCCACTGGGAGAGTGGGTGCAGCTCCACATCCCTGGTGTGGGAAGGATCCCAGACTCAGACAGCATGCAGTGCTGGGAGCAGTGCAGCATGCTGGGGAGCGATGCACAGCACTGGGCTATGCAGCAAGCTGTGAGCAGCAGGGCTGGGAGCTGTTGGATGGGCCCTCCTGTGCTGCAGAGTGACATGAATTAGCATGTGACAGTGACAGAAAATGGAAAAGAATGGCCCTGAAAATGCAGTTACAAGAGAAAGGCAAATTGATTTAGTGGACATATGAGTATTTTTGAGGGAGAAAGCAAGAGAGCTGCATGACATATTCCAAGATACCCTACGATTGCTTTTCTTAAGGAGATGTCATTCAGATTTTCCTGAAGTAGCCTTTAAATTACAGTTCTATAAATAGATAGGACACCAGCAGTATTTACAGTACGAGCATCAGGTGAAAAACTACGGTTGCTGCAGCGCGTGCTCATCTCACCTTGTGTCTGCCCTGCTGGAGGTTAACTCTTATTTCCATGTTAATGCCGTCTCAATCCCAATGACTGCCATTTGTCAAATTAACATTCATTTCAACAACCCAAAAGTGAGAGCTTTTAAACATTAATTCACAACTATGAGCTCTTCTCAGCACATTATTATGTTACTGTGATGAAACAAACTGCCTATGGAAAGATATAGATCCTACTAGAAATGTTGGCACTGCAGATGGGAGAGGAAACCCATTACGGAGGCAGAGCTTATGTGGGCTCAGGCAGGAGGGTGGGTGCCTGCGGTGCCTGGGATGTGCAGCAAAGGGCAGAGCTGTGACAGTGCCGCAATGCATGGGCTGTGTCTGGGTGGGAGCTGCTGGAGCGTGGGGCTGGCAGCCTCTGGAGCAATGATCTCAGCCCAGAGCCTCCATTCCTACCTGGAGCCCTCCATCCCAGACCTGAGCCTGCATTCCAGCTCAGCTGGTGCCTGGATGCTACATGCCAGCTCTGTGCTGCAGTCTCCATGGTGCTCCCGGGAAGCTGCTGGAGAGCACTGTTCTCTTCCTCTGTGCAAACATTGTTGGCTCAAAGGCAAGAGCTTTACATCCAAAACATCTACACCTGTACTACTTCAAGTCCACACTCTTCCCAGCTCCCCCAGTGGCCAACCAATGTGCTGTCTCTGGTTTAGAGGACAAATTAGAGGAAGGGCGCTAGGTGACAATGGCATGCCAACCACTGGACTGGCAGACAAATGTGCTGCACTGCCTGAGGACTGCCCCTGTGCAGAGCCACAGTGTCCCCACCATGTGTGCCCATCCTTGTGCTGTGACCACACTGTCCCACTCACACCATCCCCATCAGAGCAGAACACAGCACTGGAACCAGAGGGTCCTGGGAGATGGAGCTGCTGTGCCCTCTCCAGCACTGTCCCCACTCCCACCATGGATCCCAATGTGTGTTGGCAGTGTGCAGGGCCCCAGAGCCAAGCATGGCCATTGCCTACCTGTGGAGGAGCAGACAGAGGTGTCTGCAGCCCCCAGCACCCCACAGAGCTGGGCACGGGTGGTATGGAGCTGCAACCCACAACCCAACTCTGCCTGCATCCCCAGCAGCCCCCGGCCCAAACCGCCTCCTGCTTATCCTGAGGGTCTGTCTCCCCAGATCAGCCAGGACAAATACCTATGACTCAACTGCATCTAGAATAATACATGGCTCCTAACCGAATACAAGGCTGTAATTCAATCAAGATGTTCTGCTGACACTATAAACTGAGAGAGCAGCTCCAAGCAGCGTGTATAAATGCCAGCAAAGCCCTGGGACTGAATTACAGCTGCACTGTTGCACCAGACACAGGCAAGGCTCAAACACAGGGGAACAAAGTCCTCTTTGTTAAACTAATTATTTTAATACATATAAGGAAAGGACAGAACGGACCTGTTAAGTGTTTACCGTTTTTGGCCTGTTCTTCGAAGGGCACTTTTTTCAGATGCTGTTGATATAAGCTGTTATGTGTCGCAGTTAAACCTGGCTATAAAATGGGAAAGGTTTGAAGTGTGCATGACATATTTCAGGGGGACTGGATGACTCAGGGGGCCGGTAATGGAGCGCGCAGACTTTCACCTCTGCAGCTCTGGTTTGAATCCAAAAGCCATTACCATCTGGAGGTCATTTGGCGACATCTGTGTTACGAGTTGGGCCGTGCTTGGTTCCGGCGACCCACGCCCTGGGGTGGGAGCTCACTGGGGAGACGGGGGAGGGGATTGGGCTCCCTGGGAATGCTGCAGCCCAAGGGGACAGAGGTGCCCACTACATCCTAAGGAGCTCACCCAGCCTGGCAGTGGCACTGCTCCATCTCCTGAAGGCTGACCCTCACCGTGGAGACTGATGGAAAGCGTCTGCCTCCAACGGGGCTGCTTTGGTCTGACTGAGAAAATGAGACCTCCACTCCCAGGCCACGCAGGAAAACAGCATCATCTGAGGTCCTAAGGGATGGGGGTCCCGCTGCCCCAAGGGTGGGTGTCAGCTCCCCACAGGGCCTCTTCTGCAGTGGGTGCGGGAATTCTGCGCGTCTCAGCAAAAACTGTGGGAAGAACTCAAATGTGCAGAAAGCACCAATTTTCCACGTGGATGCGCTGCCATTAGCCCTGCCCATTAATTAGAATAACGCTAATTGTTATGATAATGATGATTACATAGACTACTTCATATTTACTGAGATTGGAGATACATAAAGCAAACCCGTGCAGAATCCATGCGCTTTAATCAAAGCCTGCAGCATCCCAGAGAACATTTTGAAATGCCAAATTTTCTATTAAAATATATATTTATATCAACAAAATTAAATTTCAACTTAAGCTTCTTATTATAAATAAAAGAAAATAAGTCAATAAAACAATAAATATCCAACTGGATGAAGCCGAAATTATATCCAATTATATTTTCTTTAAAACCCCATTTATCTGCCAATGTTTTCTTTACATGCTCATGTTACTTTTTCACTTACTAACAATAAATGCCTGGATGCATTTCAAAGTGGTGCCTTTTCTATTATTTCATTTCCTGGAGTCCTCGGCTTGAAAGGACATTAATAGCACGCTATAAATAAAAAAATAAAAAATAAAAAATAAAGTTACTTAAGGATTTACAGCTGAGGATTTCTATGGAAACAAACCAAAGAGGGGAATCTGCACCGGAGTGGGGGCGGCAGATAGAAACAAAGAGTGCACACCGCAGAGAGGGAAGAAACTTCAGCAGCCGTACAGAACCACTGGGCCCCCCTGTACACAACCTCATCCCATGGATGGGGGCACAGACAGGCATTGTGGGGCTGTAGCACACCAGGAGGGGCCCTTGGGATGGGGTTGCCAGCTGTGGGGCTGCAGCCGGAGCCCATCCTTCCAGGGATCCAATGGGGATGTTGTAGAGCTGTGGGAGATGGGTTGCTTCAGGACAGGGACACACCATGGGCCTGGGGGTCTTTCCACCACCCCACCCACATCTCTCTGCCTCTTGCTGCCAGCCTGGGCCCTGTGCAATGGGAGGTAATGCTGAGTGAGTCCATCACCCTCTCATAAATGGAAAGCAGATTTCCAAGTGAGAGGGACCAAAATGACTGGCATCACATAGGAAACAATTCAACAATCAAAAAATCTTTCACCACTTAATGGGATTTTATAAATTGAATTATCTCTTTAAGCGCTGACAGTCCTAGCCTATCAATCAATTAAGGGATGCCAGGCTCCCAAGCCTACAGCCTCTGTGCTGCTGCGCTGCCGCAGGCGAGCTGCTTGCAGGGCAATCGGTCCTCTTGGAGCCCCAATAGCAGCCCACAGCCACGACTGCAGGGATGGGCCCTTCTGGCTGAGGGTCCCACTCAGGGTACCCCAGGAAGGGGAGCAGCAACACAGAGAGACTACACGGTGGGGGGCTTCTGGGCTGGAGCCATACAGGAACAGCTCCCGGTGGGCACAGTGCTCTCTGTACTTCCATATGTGGTGCTGCTCCCACCCAACATCATCTGAACTCCATAGGCTTTATTTCCACCACTTTCCTGTGGCCTGTCTCGTTCAGAGACTGTCAGCCCCAGAGCATGAAGTGTTTTACCACTGAATTATGAGCTGTAAAAAAGACTGGAAGAGTTTGTAAAGAAACATGTTACCAACCCGTCCACATCCTCTCAACCTCTGCAAGCTGCAACGGAGCAGCAGAGCGTTGCAGTCACCATGCAGCACAGAGCCATGCAGCACAAACCCGCTCAGAGCTGGACAGAAGCTGTGCCATTCCCTGCAGTGCCGCTGCCAGGGCTGTGCTCTGCCTCTCCGCACCAACCGTGTATTAATGCAGGAGGTGAAGCTTGCATTATTGATGGCACGTAGGACCAGGTGTTCACAGACGAAAGGTTAGTTTATTAATCCACTGGGAGACCTTATGAAAAACAAATTCAGGTAAACAACATATTTTTCTTGAGTGCTTTTCAAGATTTAAAGCAGGGATCCTGCTCTCTGAGTGTCTTTGACTCATTTCCATTGCACTCTGTTATTGCACTCTTCAAAAAAGAGAGATTGCTTCTTGTGCCATGTTCTTGGGGAGAGAGCTGGAGAGAGCAATCTAATTGAATCCCTGCCCGTGTGTGCTGGACAGCATCTCCTTCTGAGTTATGGATGGGCCTGAGAGCTGCTGAAATGTGCAGCTGGGTGCTTTGAAAGACATTTTTCTGCCCAGGGAATCACAGCACCCCCTGCACAGCACAGCCCCGGGCACCCCACTACCACTGTGAGCCTTGTGCTCCCAGCTCCAGAGCTGGGGCTGAAACACAGCACAGCCACCTCTTGTCCACCTCCGGTCACAGTGCTCAGGAGAGAGAAATCCCTGTGTCCCATGTATGACCACTGCAACTTGATTAAGCACTGAACTTTAATTAATTGACTGATCTGGAGTAATAAGGCTTGCCGATTCACTTTGCCCAACAAAGAAGTGAATAGTTAATTTAAATCATGCTGTCAGATGTGAGACCTCCATTGCACACACAGCTGCCCACCACCTGCACTATCCATCAGGAGATGGCCTGGAAGATTGCTGCTGCCATGGCCCTGAGCACACACCCAGCTCACACCCAGCACTGGCAATGACCTGGTCACTCTGGAAGGCAGAACTCTGCCAGGCACTGCACCTGAGGGCACACATCCGCCATCATTCCACGTGACACTGTCAGCGCTGTGATGGCAGCAGTTGGGGAAGCTCTCCAATTGTCAGCTTTCCATCCTGCTCCATTATTCCCACCTGTGGTGGTGAGGATGAAGGCTGTGGGGTGAACCCCCTGCACTGCAGGCAGCCCCGCTCTATGTCCCACTGGAGGCGTTTCCGAGCCAGAGCTGTGCCTCGCTGCTTCCCCAGTGAGCATCTCCTGCTCTTTAAATTGATTGGCACTTTCTATTTGAGGAAAAATGAGTTCTTAGAATTGAAATACTGCTTATTGTTATGGTAATGTGCAGAGGCTATGGCAGGAGGGATTCGAAGATACTAGGAAGGTTTGTTCCAATGAAGGCCCTGATAGGCTCATCTGTAAGAAGTACTCGGGACTAATGAGTTCAAAGGTGCTACGGATCAGGGCTAGCCCCCTTAATGCCACTGATTCCAGTGTAGGTGCAGGTAATAACCAAGGTAACCCAAGGCCTCCTTGATCGTTAGTGCTTTATCATGTTTTGTATAAAAGATTTTCAGGCTCATTTAGGATGTCAGCCTCCATCAGACGTTCCGCACAGTAACGCACCACACTCTGCAGGTGGAGGGCGATGCACCCTGTGGTTGTGTGGCTGCCACCCAGGCATAGCATGGCAGTGGCACAAACCCTCCGCACCCACCCTCAGCACAGTGCTCTGCTTCCTCACAGCCCCACCCGAAATTGGCGGCTTCGAGCCCATACCTTTATTTGGAAAATAATAGTGCGCGGAATTATAAAAGTTTAATATGCTCACAGTAAAATGAAAAATGAGTGGTTATGATATTGTCTAACACTTTCAAATGTGTTTATTAATTCATGTTTTAAATCATAAGTTTCATTCTGCAGGAGAGCCGTACGCAGCAATAAGCAAGTTTTAAAATATTAATGAATAAACAATATTTCTCTATTGAAACATAACATGCTTCTTTGAACAATGTACCACCGGTAATAAATCACAACCAGCAGAAAATTGCATTTCGTATTTAATACAACTTGAACTCTGCCTTTTTATAAATGATATCTTTTTTGTTTAATTGGCGTCAGCTCAGATCTAACAGATTGCAATAAAACTTTGGATTTCCACTTTTAATGACGCGTTCTCTTTGAATTTTACCACCCAAAACACAGCCCTCTATTATCCCAACAGATGGCATTAATTGGTGACCCCACACCGCAAGGAGTGGCCCAAAGCTCTGCTGGGCTCTGGGCAGGCAGGGCACTCCCAGGGACTCCTGTGAGGACTATGCCCCCCAGCACACAGCCCCATGCACCACAGGGCTCTCCGTCACCCACACCCACATTAGTTGCTGCAGATATGAATGAAAGTATTTGGTTTTAATGAGCCCCTGTAATCAAGATGCTTAAATCTGTTGCCACATGAGGGCTTTGTCGGTCTCCAATAAATTAATCCTTTTTATTGTATCAGCGACAGGAAGATGATCAAACGGGCTTTGATATAGATTTGGGGAGTTATCACCTAGCAGTGCTCTGATGTGCCCGCCCTCATTCCGCACTGCTGCTGGAGGCAAAGACCGCTGCGATGGCGGGGCTACAGAGCCCAGTTCAGAGCTTCAGCTCTGGCAGTGCATGGGAGGGCAGCCTGGGGGGAACCTGGAGGAGTTCATCTTTGGCATTTGTTGCAGAAGAACTTTGGGTGAGTGGGGTTTTGCCAGCAGAGACATAGGGCTCAGCTCACACCGTTCTCTCCAGAGGACTGGATGGGAATTCTAATCGTATATTATATTACCATGTCATATTAGACTAATAAAACCCTAATATGATACAGGAATGGGGAGCATATCATAACTCCTCTGTGGCTAATACAGTGCATGCAATAAATCACTCCCAGGGCTTATCCTTAACAATTGTATCAGTGCTTTCTGTGTCACACTGATAACTCAGTCCCTCCAATCTAATGGTTCACTTTTCTTCACAGTCCATATGGCAGTGACATTAAAGCTAATGAAACAAAATAAAATTTGCCAATCTTCGAAGAATTCCATTCTTTAAAAAGATGTATTTTATTAACACAAACTGGGAACGTCTTCAGACGTCTGCCAGAATTATTTTCTATCACATTGGAAATACACAACACAGATACTGGCACCAGCATCTGACATCTGACTGCAAGGAGGCCTTTGCAGAAGGCACAGCCCCAAGCAGCACAAGGTGAGCCCTTGAAAAGCTGCCCTGTCCCAGTGCTTGGTGTTGTGCCATGCCAGAGGGCCTCCATGTCTCCAGTACGTCCCATCCTGTGCAGAGCATCTTCCATTGCATCCAAGGCATCAGGAGCTATTGTAGTGCAGGGGCAGACTGTCCATCTGCTGCATCACTCTGGCACAGAGCCCAGGGCTGCACTGCCTGCTGCACTGCCTGCCATGCTGCCCTGCCCTGCCCTGCCCTGTGCCACCACCCCACACAGACTTTGTTGGGTGGGAATGGGGATGGGGCCCAGTACAGCCTTGCACAGGGAGCACAGGGCCAGGACTGGGGCAATGGGAGCTGCTGCTAGGCCCAGCCAGTAGTGCTGTGCTCTGTGGGCCTGGCCAGCACTCCAAGCGGGTTGAAGGACAGCCACAGGCACAGGACGGCGGCCACACTCCTCTGCCACCTCCACACCAGTGGCATGGGGTTCCAGCAGCTCCTGGTGCTGCTCACACACCAACAGCTTGTGGTGACACTTGCACAGCCCAGCAGCTCACAGTGCTGCTGGAGGGCTCTGATGGCCCCACCGAGCGTCTCTGCTGGGTGGAACACAGTGCTGATCCCAGCGCTGGTACTGGCAGTAAACCTCTCTGATGTGTAATCAAGCCTCAAGGATACGATGTTTATTATTGGCCATGTAACCATGTGGCTGTTCTCCAACGCAAGGAAAGGCCAAATTGCACTTGTAATTCAGAGGGACCCAGAGCCTTAATGCTGTAAAGCAGCACACTAATGATGCCCAGCAGGCGCGGGGCACGTGAGCGTGGCCCAAAGGTTGTTGATGGCCTTCCTATGAACCTCCTCTGTGCATGACAGGTCCTTGCCTGTGGCCAGCGGAGATGTGATCAAGATGAGGGACGTCTGCGTGTTCATTATGTTGCCTCTGCCTCCACTGACACACTTTACATTTAAAGCACCGTATCCATTGAGCTGGAGCATAAACAGAGAGCGTGTGGGCTCAGGGAGCTCCAGCAGCAAGCACAGGGCGCTCTGTTCTGCATCATCCACAAGCAGAAGTCTCCAGAAGTCCACAGTCCCCACTCAGCCCTCTCTCATCACTGGCAGTGAAGCTGTACAGTGCCTCTAGCTATTTACATGTTGATCTACATGCACCACCTGTAGTGAAAGAAGCAACGTTCAGTTCTAAAACTGATCAAGAAGTTGCGTGTGCTCAGCAAACAAAAGTGGAAGAGCAAGAGGGGCTCATGGAACACAGAGGGAGGTGAGCGTGGCACTGAGGAGAGAGGGTGAGCAAAGGGTCATCACACAATATCCCATTCCAAGAACTGTTGATAAGAAAAGCTGACTCACAAGCCAACTGAATCATTCAAATCATCATTTTGCCACCAAAACAACACCTAAAGGCTGCAGCAGCTGCTAGGGAGGAAGCACGATGAGCGCAGTGGGGCCGGGCAGCCCTCCTGCCACTGCTACCAAAGGAGTAAGGAGTTCTATCTATCAGAGACCATTTGCTGCAAGTGATTAACGTTAATTTGATTTCCTGTGAGTCAATTTCCTTGAGATATGGTAAATAGGCTATTACCTGTTATTGACCTTTACGTTATTAAAAAGACTTAAAATTAGCATTTATATATATATACCCTTCCAAAAAAGTTTTGGTTTTTTTCTTTTTAATAAAGAAAAATATTTTTATAATCAGATTACAGTTGCTAGCTGGGGTTGTAGTTTCAAAGTCAATGTTAAATGAAACGGTAATTAAGAGTGAATGTGATGGCAATCTCTCAGCGCATCTCTAGGACTGCCCCTCTCCGCAGCCCCCTCTGGGCTCTCTGCTCCTGCACAGCACAGCACACAGGTGCAGGTCAGGGCTTTGAGCCCCAGTGCTGCTCAGTGCTGCTGTGCTCCACCTGAGTGCTGCTCTGCCCACACAGCCGCCCGCCCTGAGCCAGGAGCTGAACTGCAACAGCAGCCGCACCTCTGCGGCTCACTGCGCTGACTGAAGCTGAGCTGGAAGAAATTACGTCGATATTTGATCATGAAAGCAAAAAGTTTATTCATGTTCGAAACTACATATAACTACCACGAGGAAGACTTCTCAATTCAGGGTGTAATCCAGTTAGAAAGTAACACGAAACGTTTTAATACATTAGAATCACTGCCACAAATTATTTTCATGACTCAATCAGTTTCAGAATCGCATACAATACAAAAGAGAGAAAGAAAGGGGCCCCTGTTACACAGGGTGAATATACAGTACTGATACTGAAGTCTGTATGCATTACAATTAGTTGCATTTTTTGCGTGGATTAGTAACAAGATGAAGAACATTCAAAATGTTTCTCAGTATTTACAACAGTTTCACTGTTCTGTTAAACCTAAGACCCAATGTTTCCACTTCAGCTCTTTTAAAAGTTGCAAACGCAACCCTGATTCTTTTAAAAGATTACAATGTACATTACAATTTATGAGGGAAAGAAAGAGTTAATTACAAGATGCAAAAAGATAAGAAAGAGACAAACTACAGCGTGAGTATCGTTCAGAGGTAGTAAGTGAGCACTCTAAGCTACAGAACATGTTGAAAGTCTATTGGTTCGTATGAGTTCGCATGAGGTAATAAAGCTGTGTTTTGATTGGTGAGATGTATAAATACTCTTTTGCTACACTATGTACAACAATCCATATAATGGTGCTTTTTCCTTCGCTTTTCCTTCTTGTTTGTTTGTTTGTTTGTTTGGCTGCCCAGAAGAAGTAACCAATCTCGGCAGCCGTGCAGCACCTACTCGT
Source organism: Coturnix japonica (assembly GCF_054131305.1). Lineage (NCBI taxonomy): Eukaryota > Metazoa > Chordata > Aves > Galliformes > Phasianidae > Coturnix > Coturnix japonica. The sequence continues at coordinate 3,093,254 of NC_140683.1, forward strand.
ACTGTAAAACCCAGCTGGTGGCTCACTGAAAGAAGCAGCAATATCTTCACCTCTTAAGAACACTCTGAGTCCATTGCTGAAATACAGAGAGCAGGCAGGGGGTCCTGGCGGTTAGCAAGGAAAGATGCTCCTGGTATCCAACCTAACTTATGAAGCAACAGATCACAACAAAAATGTGACGAATAAGGATTCTTAAACACAACCGTTGTTAACCGAAAGAACCAAACAGATCTCTTTATTCCAACTCTATAAGAGAGATGAAAAGGTTAAACACAATCCCAGTCTGGAACCCATTTTGACCTTCCACGAAAATATGCACGCAGTTAAGATTCAGGTGAGGTGTTCCTTTGTGCCTGCTCTTGCTATTGAGGTTAAGCTTGTACTGTACTTTTACCCTTAAGGCCAAGTAATTGGCAACTGTTAGACCGACACTGTTAAAATCGCCGATAATAAATTATGATAAAATAGTTACAGGGCTATAAACAATGCTAAATCTTGGCCCGATTGGATAAAGTGCTTTTTAACATTGTGTGTTTTAAGTATAAATACAAATGATTATGATACCTTTAAAAAACAGATTTTCCAAGTTTTCTAGTAAGACAAGGTTTTACAGTAAAGCTGTAGGTGGTTGGCTACAAAAAAATTCTTTCCTTTTTCTCCTGCGACTCTGAATGCGCTGATCAAGGCATCTCAGCTCAGGGAAAAAGTGTTGCTAGGAGATTAGTTAGAGGTATCAGAGTGCACACTTCCCGGCCCTTCTGTAGGGGAAGTCACAGAAGATGGAGTAGTTGCGTCCTGCCAGCCTCCATTAGCCTGAAAAGGGAAAAACAAATCAATTGATGCAATTACGCATATTAATTATATCATGAAAGTAACAAAGTGGCAAGGCCAGAGCTGGGGGGGACGCTCTGGGGAAGAGCTGATCCTAAACTGCCTCTGGTCGCAGGATTTGTGAGGAGAAAACCACAGTGCTGTGTGTGAGGGGTTACAGCGCGGGTCCTACAGCCAGGTGCTGACCAGGGCAGCAATTTCTGCATCTCCACTCACCCAATGGAAACACATCCCTCCAGCCGGAGCCTCAGGTTATTTTTCCTGAGGAAATGGCTCCGGGGCAGCAGTACTTCATGCACTCTCTGCTCTCAGCTCCAAGGCTGGGAGTTGCATTTCTCCAGATCTCTCTGACTCACAGAGCGATGCAGGCAGGGGCAGGAAGGGGCCCTTCATCCCTCTGCCAATTACCTGCAGTACAGCCCAACTGAGGCTGCTGCTCCATGCTCCCGCTTGCCGCCGGCCCTCCCTGCATCAGACCTGCATCAGCAATAGCAGTGCTCAGAAACAAATTTGCCTTCTGTCTCGGCCCATAGAGGCAATTGCTGAAATCAATGTCTGATCAGATTTCTGCTGTGGCAGACAGCTTGTCGCTACATATTTTGGTGTCAGTCAGGAGGAGGGCGGCACAGGGCTCGTGAGAGGGGGGAGGCTGAGTGGAAGTGACGGGGCAGCTGCCCCCCCTCCCAGCACCCCGCAGCCTTCATGGGCCGCTCCGCCTGGCTGGGCCCAGGAGCTGCCCTGTGATAACACTCAGCCCGGACTGCACCGCGGCACTGCTCAGCACTGCTAGGACGAGCACACAGCCCGGTAATTGTCTGCTGTGCGAATGAAAAACAACAAACAGAGAAGCCCTTATCATGACAAATTCTAAGGTTTGAGTTTGTGCTCCCTTAAGTAAAATTAATGGCAATACCGACCCGCAATTGCATTAAGGCTGAAGCCTCACCACATGGTTTAAGATGCTCAGCTACGGGCTGGCAGCACACAAAACGTGCAGAGGTACCTCTGCTTTTTATTTTTATTTTTTAAAGATATGAAAACCTACTTAGAGAAAGAAAAACTCTTATGCAGATACGAGTCTAAAGATATTCCATCTGAAGTAAACATCATTCCTCTTTTATCCAAATTTATAAACAACAAATGTACAATATTTTTACTCGGCTTGGCAGCTGGAGGAGAGGTTGTCAGCAAGCATTCTTTTTTTCAAATAAATTAATCCTTACTCTGGTGGTTTGAGATTATGCACTGTATTATACAACAGCGCCTTATCAGGCCTCATCAGTGAAGATGGAATTCATGTCTGTAAAATGCTGCAGGCAATCACAGTTTCATATTTTATCATGTTGATAAGGATATCGCAAATTCTCTGAAGCATTTCAAAACACTTAAATGAAAAAGGAGAAATGCAACTAAAAGGCTTTTTATATGGTTTGTTGTGGGTTATTATGAGTTATTTATAAACCCAAAAAGAAAGATTTGACATTTCAAATGTAGAAGATTTGAGTATTTAATGGTACTTTTTTCCCTTTACAATTGAACATCTTCAATCACATTTTAAATCATTAATATTTACTCTTGTGGCAAGTGGAAACCCTCAAAGAGGAAAAGCTCACATCCCCATGGCTGGGCCTTTCCCAGTGATGCTCTGCACATCACCCTGAGCTGCGGCACCACAGGCACCAACACAGCAGTGGGCGGTGGGTGCAGAGCTGCCCTGGGGTGGGAGAGGCACTGCCGGAACAGCGCTCCCTCTGTGGTCATTTTAAACTTGGTGAATAAAAAAGGAAAACAAATGAAGGCCACCTGGTGAGCAAATATGAAACATTCAGTAAAACGAAGCACTCCTTTTTAAAGCGGTAAATGAGAAGAGGAAGTTGAATATAAGGGACGAATTCAATTTGCAGTGGAGCCTCCACCGCAGAGCCTGCTGCCCTGGGAGGTGTTTCATCCCAGGCTCTCATGCAGCACAACAGCTCCCAGCCTCCCGCTATCCTGGTGCCCTCATGCAGCGCTGAAGGGCCATCCGGCGAGGCTCTGAGCACCATTGGATCCTGGCAGCCACAGCTGGGACATACAGCAGCCAGCACAACCTAGCCTGACATCCTTCAATTCACTAGCATCTCGTTGCCAGACTTACTACTCTCTTTCTTTTTCAAGTAACAAGGCCAAAAGTACTTCTCAAACACAGGAAAAATGTGCACCCTTGAAAAGGCTAAAAGTATATCAAAAGAGCAGACCTGATGTCTGATTGCAGGCAATAACAAATACAAGCACAGTTATCTGACCATCTCTGCAAAGAACGAGAGCCTTCTCTCCAAGGCCATTACCTTTTAACTCATGAGGCTGAAAAACATAAAAATTCGAATTGCTTACAGTGATGGCTCCAGGAATTTTCTCTCCTACACGCCCAAGACTCACAGCCATATCAAGGGCCATTTTGCAGCTCATCTCCAGAGATGCAAATTTGTTAAAATATGTTATCACAAGAGTAATTAACACGTGTATTAATGACTGCATTTACCCGACACTGTGCTTATGGCTCTCCAAACTACAGTTCCCCTGGGTACTCACATTTAGATTATGTGGACTGTACAGTGAATTTCCTCCCAAGCCATCATTGTATCCTCCCGTCTGATTGATAACATGACGCAGGGTATCCACCTTAAAGTAAGAGGAAACAAAATTCATCATTCCAAATCTATTAAAACATCATCACTTACAATAGGCAACATTTTGAATTATGTGAGACAAAACAGTTTAGCATCTTCTATGAAAGACAAATTTATCAATCAAGAATGACTGGCAGAATTTCAACAAATCCTTGCATGTTAAAAGCCATACATCTCTGCTCCTCACACCAGCCAAAGAATAGCTTCCTCACAGCAGTGCATCCCGCAGGTCCTTCTTAAGTGTCTGCAGCAAAACGCTGTGCATATTCATGTTTGGACGTGTTTGTGTATGGGAAAAGATTATGGAACATATAAAGAAAGCCCTGTGTGAAAGGACTGGAAAAGGGACTGAGAATAACTCGTATTTTAATAGCTCAGTTAGATGTGTTCTGACATTCAAACAAATACACAAATAAAGGTTTGTCCAATAAATGAAAGGAAGATATTAAGGGGGGGGGAAAAGAAAAGAAAAAAAGGGGGGATGGGGAAAATGAAAGAAAAAGGAAAAAAGAAAGAAAATTCACTGGATTTACAGTGTCCATGGAAGTCAGATGCACCCAATCCCATTCCATGAGCTCAAGCCAGAGCCGAATGCATTCACAAAGCTTCAAGTTTCAATCAGAAAAAATCACTCTTTCCTTCATATTTGTGAAATTCAATGCCGGGGTAAGAATAGGTCACGTTCAGCAATATGCAGCCTCCACTCTGCAGCGAGGCACAGACCATTCAATAGAGCCAGAGTAAGGTGGAATTTTTAGCCCAAACCCTACCCTGCTAGAAAGGCCCTACTGTGGGGCATTTCTCCTACCTGTGACTGCACATTGGCTCCGACTTGGGACCCCTGGTAAGAATCCCCATTCAGACTCTGCATGTTCATGAACATGTCCCCAGAATTTGGGAGGTTAAAAGAACCAGAAGAACCTGGAAAGGAAAGAGTTAGGTAGCTGAATAACAGAGAGCTACAAATATATAACCCCAAAGACTTCAGGGCAGGGGAAGGAGAAGAAGAAAGGAAACAAGAAAGAAAGGCAGTGCCCAACAGAAACCACACTTATGACCCACAGCAGGGCAAGGCCAGTCTGGTGGGACACCCGAGCAGTGTGGGGACCTGCGCTGCTTCTCCCCATGGCACAGAGCAGCAAAGCCGCACCAGGGAAACGAGGACATCCATCAGAGCCCGGGCAGCCTTACTGCTGGGAGAGCACTGCACACACAGCACATGTCAGTGCCAGGTGCTTTCCTCTGGTGAATCACCTCATCCTGAAATGCTATTGCTAAACATGCCAAAAAAACCTAATTTTGAACCTGTGGTTAATATCTCCTTCAAACAGAAACACCCGGTAATTTCTGATTAGATGATCCACTATCAACAGAGGAGGAACCTTCCTCTTACTTTCCTTTGATGAAAGGCTTTTTTTTTCCCCCATGGATCTTTACACCCTTACAAAGTTGCCTACAGCTATGCTGTGGCAAAACTTGGTTGTAAATAGTGTCAAACACATCTATGCCTTCTAGAAACCTTTGCCTCTGGAGCCCAAAAGCGATTTCTTCTTTGGATGCTCCTCTGCTAACTTAACGCTTAGATTTGCAAAATGTCAACAGCACGCTAGTGAGACAGTTTTTAAACACTGTAAAAGAACACATGGCCAGACTCTGGAATAAAAGCTGCACCCCTAAATTTTTATATGCAATATCAACGCCTTGTCAAGCAACCCAGAGTTTAAATTTTCATTAGTGCACACTAAAATATCCCTGCATTTCATTCTTACATTCTTATCTTGACAATAAATACAGCAGTTCTACAAACACAGGCTTGAGAATTCTGCCTCCCTTTATTTTCTGTTACTTTCACGGAATCAGAAAATACTTAAAATATTGACAGAAGCGAAGATGCTGCCAGCAGTGAGAGCAAGGCAGACCCATCATGTGAACTGCAGCTCAGTCCCCTCTGCCCAAGGGGCCAACCCCACGCCCCAAGCAGTGCTACTAGGGAGCTGCTCAGCCCTGCTCAGCTCACTGCAGGCTGCCCCAACACGCGTGGGTACGCACCAGAATTTGGCGTGGTGGGGGAGTTGGTCTGGTTGTTCTGGACGGCCGCAGCCACGGCATGTGCTGCTGTCACAGCCGTCTTCGCTGCATAAAGATTGGCTTCTTCCTGGAACTTCCCGATGTTCTTCTTGTACCTGATTCTCTTATTGCCAAACCAGTTGGAGACCTGCATTGAGGAGAAGAGGGGCAGAGTGAAGGACACAAAGCATCTGACTCAACAAAGCACTCTGAAACATTGTGTTGGATCCAATTAACCCCAGTGCCTCAGCCCCAGCCCATGTCTGCCAGGCAGCAATTGTGGATCAGTTAAATATGAGTAACAGTATGTGTCTGATCTGGTTCTGCTTGTCCATTGGCAAACTGGTGCCCAAGGAGGGACAACACATATCCTGGAGCTTGCTATCTCCCATCAGTATCACCATTCATCCATGAGGGCAGTGCAAGACAGCAGAGCTGCCACATGGACTGAGATGCCTGCTGGCTGAGCCAGAGCAAACAGCCAGTGCTTCACACTGTTCTTTATTTGGAGGCTAGAACAACCTTGGCAGCCCACACCTAGAGCTGTGTTTGGTCGGCTGGAAATGAAATGAATCATATAAATCAATAATGGCTGAAAAGTCACTTTGTCATCCCCCTTTGAAGATACTGTACTGAAATCAGGGTGGCTGGCAGGGCGCTGGCCATTAACTCGTGCAGAGGTCACAGCTGGAGCAGTTCAGAAAAGATCCTGCAATGGTTTCTCAGCGCCTTTGTTTAACTTCAGCACTACAACAAAGCTAAACAACAGCCTCAGTTCATAACACAGGCAACAGCCAAAGCTGCCTCGACAAAAAAGCATGTAATGCGACAGAGGTAGAGGGGATAGGACTGGTAATAACACAGGTGGTAATTAGTTGTGTCCTGTCGCGAGGGGCCAAAGCACATGGTGACATGGGACTGCTCCCATAGCCCACTGCAGAGCTCTGTGGCTCCTCTGAAAGCCCAGGAGCGCACTGCAGCACCCAGGAAAGCCCACTGGACCCGTGCTTGAGGCGGCTGCAGCTTTTAACACAATTAATGAAAAGTGTCCAGCTTTTAACTGAATTCAAGATATACGCATTATACATTCCCCTCCCTAGATAGTATTGTGTCTACTGTACTGTATTCTGTATATTACACTTAATATTTATCTTGTCAGTCATAGAAGCAATAATGCATTAATGAAACCTAGCAAATAATTATTGTGGACAATCAGATTATGCTTTATTAACAGTTTCATAATTGAGGAATCTCTGTACATCAACTATTGTCCATAGACGTGCATGAGATCCCTCTGTTTATGCACACCCATGGACCAATCAAACAACAGCCATCACTAATAAAGGTTTATTTAATTCTCACAGTAAAATTTTAATATCACCAGCAGCCTGGGGAAGCCTCATCGAGTGGATTTGCTTGACATCAGATTGTTTCCATTCTGCTAGTCCCAATACTTCTTAATCTTTAATATCAAGGCAATTAAAATTAATGGCCACTCATCCAGAGCCACTGTGGGCAGTGTTTCCTTGACATCAATTGTTTGATGGGATTACCTAGAGGTTAAACTAACAAGCAAGGTTTAATTGGAAGCAATGAGAGGAGCAGCAATCGTACGTTATGTTTAACCCGTATACCATATCTAAATGAACATCCAGAAATGTTAAACTATTCCTGAGATCAAAGCTCACACTGTGCACACTGGCCTGGGTGGTGCCCCCCTGGGGAGGATGTCAGCCCAGTGCCCTTCACTTCCCAGCCGCACAGCTTAGCATTCCCATGCCACACATCTGCCACTGCATGGCCAGCACGGGTGGCAGGACATGCCTGGGCTGCGGCACAGCTTGGGCAGGATGAGCCACATTACCACAAAGCCCTGCTGGCTCCCTGCAGCCTGCCCTGCCCCAGCACAATCACAGCCACCAGTGTGCTCGGAGGGGCTGCCATACCCTATTCCCAGCCCCAATGTGCCCTGCCTCTTCACAGCACTGCAGGCTCACCCTAAAAATGGAAGTTGTCTCCATTGTGAGCTGCTTCATAACACTCTTCATTAACACAAACTACCTATCTGTTCACATTAAAAATAAAACACAAACAAACAAACACCAACCATCTTTCTACTCCTAGTCACTGAAGGTCAATTTATTACTTGGGCTTAATTGTATATTACATTTCAAACAATACTGTTGTACTTATTTATCACATTAATTGCAATGTTTAATGAAAAGACAATAAATTATTACTTAAATCGTCCTGATGCCTAGTGTGGGACTTGGGGTGGGACATGCCTGCCTTTTGTCTCTGCAATAGCTGCATTCTTGGGATAAATCAGGCCTCATTCTGCAGAGAGCCAGCTGACACAAGAACATCACTGCTGAAATGAGTGAACTAAATATTTATGGATCACAGACATTTTTCCACAGTGTTTCCAAGGGTTTGTAGCACTGTTTATATTCTGTACCTAATCAAATGACACAGAACAGAAAAGAGGACTGAAAATAAGCACAGTACGATAATGGCACATGCTCTAAAGCTAAAAATTTTACATCTACAAACTATTTATTTAAGCTCGCCTCTTTTTTTTCTTTGCTTCCCAAATGAAGTCAAGGATAAGAGCCTATAAATCTGCAGCTCTCCACGTCAATGTGCTTACCAAAACAAACAGAGCAGAAGAAGCAGGGCTGGAAGAGATGCTGAAAATCAGCTTCTGCATTCTTTTAAAGAAGATTTTAAATACACTCTCTTGTCAAACATATTCTTCTTCTGTTAGAAGCAGTGAAGAATTTTATTGCCGTAATCCACTGACATGCTTTCAGCAGCAACTATGCCCTTTCTATAGCTCATATGATAGACTGATAGTTGTTCATGACACCCTGAAAGAGACTCATCTGCAAAAGTATAAAACATCAGCCTTGCAGCCATGGTGCAGAGAGAACAGATGATCCAGTTTATCTCCCACAAACACGTGCCGATCGGGCGGTTCTAAATTACAGCCAACAATGTTCTGTTAAGGATATTTTTTTCCCCTAGAATTACCTTTACCATACTCTTAAAATGAAACTGTGTGAGGTGTTCATCTTAATAAATAGTTTGTCTTTATGCTTTTCTCAAAACGCCTTCTCTACACAGTATTTTAAACACCAGGACCAAAACTAAAGCCATCTATCTCCCATCCCCAACTGAATGATTCCAAGAGACAAGTTCTTTTGCAGCTCAGTGAAGAGCCTGCGCAGCAAGAATTCCAGTTCCTGGGCAGCAAGGATTCCAGTTAGCTGCCTAACTGGGGGGGAGGGGGGGGGGGCGGCAGGGAGGGGTAAGAGGGGGGAAGAGGCTGATCCAAAATTCTCACTGAGTGTTTGAGGGAGAAAATATTCCACCATGAATCTGCCCCCAGCATTCCCCAGACACTGACAGTACAAGTTCGTACTGGATCATTGTTAGGAGAGGCTGCATGGGAAGCCCAGCTCAGACAGAAAAAGGACCAAGTTTCTTCATCAAACACAAACAGAAACCTCCAGGAGCTTCCAAAGACAACAGTTAGCTTTTTTTCCCCCCTTTTCATTTCCCAGCTCTTTGCACCTCCAGGGCCTCTGCAGCCAGGGAAGCAGCTCGGGCACAGCGCCAGGCAAGGCAATGTCAGAGGGACCCTGGTCAGGACTGGAAATAGATCTGCTCAGAGATTTTTCATAAAAACCCTGTGCAAGGTGCAGCTCAGTCACTCGCTTGGATGCCATCGTTCATCCCAGGCGATGCTACTCCTGCCAGTATTTTAAATGACTGCTCAATTTGCCCCCGATTTCTGGATTGCATCCTCTGACTTTTGCTGCCAAGCACTAGGGCAGCATGTGCTGTGCTATTTTACAGTGCATGCTCAGCTTTTCTGCTAGATAGCCTCAAAAATGTGTACACTTTTCAGTACAAAGAAAGACAACTTCAGCCTAGTCTGACCTAGTAAATATCAACTAATCTTGCAGCCTTGCCATAAGGCCTTTGGAAATGCCTCAGAAAAATCAAAGAGCAGGATAACCACTGCATTCATATTTTCTAGTGGTGAAAGCAGATCTATCAGGAATTCAAGTAACCAGCTGATCAGAGGCACACCCCCTCTCATTGCTGGCTCCTCTTCCATTAGGTGATACACTGCCCAGTGTTCTGGCCTTCCCATCATCAGGGACTTCTTCCAGCCATTCATACTCTCCCGGCCAGATTGAGGCTTCAGCCATTGCCCCAGATCCGCTTCTCTGGCAGATGCTGTCAATGCTTTGTGGTTAATGCTGTCTTTACTCTTAGGTTGGGTAATGTCACCCTTCAAAGCTCAGGATGTGCAGAGTGGCACAGAGGAGGCAATGCAACTACTTCCATCACTCACCCAGGCTTCCTAATGGATTCAGGGAACAACTAATTCATGCTCGTATCAAATATTAAAGAAGCAAACCTATATTCACATTACAGGCTGACTGCTGCTGCTCTTTTGGACCATCTGCCTGCCTTTTATTTCATTCTATAACATATACTTTAAATCTTATCAAACAGCCAATTAAGAAAGCAATCAGATCTATTAGCACTAGAAGAGATCAGTTATGGTTTCTCAAATGGCTCCATCTCATTTCCTTCAGCCATATCTAGATCTAGCTTTTTATCTGCCCACTCTCCAGGATCACAAACTCCTCCTCTGCCAGGCGCAGCTCGCTGGCTCCTGACTGGACACAAGCATCTCTCCAGCAGGTCTGCCATGCTCTCCAGCACAATGTGTGTGTGCTTTCCCTGATTACACTGTGCCAGCAGAGCCGATTTCTGTGTTCTCCAACTTTGTGTTGATGATATTGGCTCTCCTAACTACCCAGCAAGCCACCTTGGCTCTTGTAGGGGGATTTTTCAAACACCACTTACTGGAGGAACAGCAGTAAGCCACACTGTGTCAAAATGACTGAAATCAGCAATGAGACCCGGCTGTGGACCATGCTGCACAGGTTCTCCTGTGCTCTGCAGCTCTTTGGCTGGCTCCAGGCATTTGGGAGAGCTGCAGTGATACCTGTGGGCTGGGTTGGCAGAGTTGCCCAGAGCTGCCTGCTGGGTTGCAGTTACTTGTGCAATGCTAGCAGTGACAAAAGAGAAACTTGAGAGCAAGCAAGTTCCATGCTGAGCCTCCCAAAGGGCCACAAATAGCATGTTCTGTCCACATAGCAGGCTCAGCAGAAAAACATTTGCTTCCTTCTCACACTGAGCATTCTCCAAGAAGAAAAACCAAACTTCTTGCACATCACCACAGCCAGTTGTAAATGGACTGAGAGAAACTGCTCCCACCTCCATGCCTTACCCTCACTGGGCACACAAGCCTCTCATCCAGCAGGAGCACAGGACATGCTGCATGCTGAGAAGCAAGCATGGCACAAACGTATCTCTGCTGGCCTCTTCCACAGCAGAGGACAGTTGTGCTAGAGTTTGTACTTCTGATGGCAAAGCTAATTAAGTACGATCAGATTTTGGGGAGCTGAGCTGCCTTCTCACAGAAGATTTCATCTGAAAATCTTCAATAAAGAGCCTGAGTTTTTCCATGGATTTAATGGAGACTTATAAAGTAAATCTCAACTCAAGTCTTAATTATAAAGCTAAAGGTTGTGCTGCTAATAATGCCAATACCAAAGCCTGCTATCATTAATAGTTAACACACTTGCCGCAGGCGTTGTTCCTCTAAAGGACCTGAAATATTGATAAGCAGAGCTGACAGAGCTGGGAGGAGGTGGCATGCAGCCCCGCAATGGGACAGCTGGAGAACAGGGACACTGCCAGTGAACTTTCTCTCCTGCCATCCAAGAGCAACCTTTCCCAAGCTATATGTGCCAGATTTGCTGTGGGATTATTTTGGCTTTCTGTCAAGCAAACAGGCCACAAGAAAAATGCAACATGTTATTTTGCTTTCTAGAGCAGTGAAGGAAACAGTGAATGCATGTTTGATGTACTGGTGCCATCAGCCTTAACGTTGCTGAGAGGACCCAGCCCAGAGCAATATGCATATTCTGGCCTGTACAGAAAACAGCCCCAGCCAATGGAATTAAGCCCTTCTAATTAGAGAGATGCTGTCTTCCTTGCATTAACTTTACAGTAACATCTGTTATGCAAGATAAAAGAAGTCAATCTTCCTGGTTCATTTTTGCTACAGAGAAACCACTTGTGTCACTTCAGTAATATTGAGAGGCCGCAAAGGATGCCAACTAACCAAAGAAATTCTGATCTATAGAGACAGATTATCCGTTTGTCAATAAACTGGGTTTCCCTGAAATAATGGAAAGTTGAAACAAATTCATAGCAGATAATAAGTCTCAGCTAGAAAGAGCCCAGACTGAACAGAGAAATCTGATGTCAAGCAGGATGCTGCCGTTTCCACATTTTTGATTTATTTCCACCACTGCACACAGGCAGTTCAGCCCAACCAGCCCAGCTGCCTGCTGCACCGTGCCAGGCTGCAGTGTTCAGCCCTGCCCTGCTTCCCTCCAGAGCCCCAAATCCACTCACAGTCAGTGGGATAGCCAAAAGGATCAGGACAGAGAACAGGGCACAGATTGCCCTCACCAAAGCCCACTCTGAGCTGGGGCAGGGGCAGCTCGGCCAGGGAGCAGAAGGGGAATGGGGTCACACTCCCCCTGCTGCCTACCTGCGATACCGTGATGCTGCACTTCTTAGCCAGCTCTTCTTTGGCTTCTTCACTGGGGTAAGGGTTACTGAGGTGGGAGTAAAAATACTCATTCAATATTTCTGTGGCTTGTTTACTGAAGTTGCGTCTTTTCCTTCTGAAATGAGAAAAGAAAACAATGGCTGTTATAACACCAACAGAGCTCCAGTAGGACGGCACACAGCCACCTCCACAGCCCTGGCTCCATCAGCACCGTGTGAGGGCTGCAGCTCTGACCCTGCCAGTGTCTGAGTGCTGCCTCCAGCATCACTCAGTCTGCACGGGGGTCTTCCTGCCAGGGACACACAGACAGCTCCACACAGCGCAGGCTGTCACCTGGGGCAGCAGAGCAGGAGACAAGGCAAGAGCAGGCATGGAGCCTCAGCCCAAAAGAGCACATTGCCTGCTCCACAACTACAGCTCCACCGCTGACAACAACACCACCATGCCCCTTCCATTCACCAGTTCAGTCAGGGCACCCACACAGTGCTGCTAGGGAGGGCACAGCACAGCTGTCTGCATGCCACATCCTCATCCAGCTCTCAGGGAGCCAACCAACCTGCACACACTGCTGAGGGCAGAGCAGGCTGCAGCACTGAGTCAATCCCTGAGGTGCAGACCATGGCCTGCCCACCCTGAGGACTGTGGCAGCAGCACCTACACAGCTTTTCTCTCCCACACTGGGACGTGCTGCTTGCCACCATAAGAGCTCCTCACAGTGTTTCCAGTTAGACATTCTGTCAGGCCTCCTTTCCCTGCAGGCTGGTTGCAATCACCGGCAGTGCTGCGGGCCAGCAGGCAGCCGAGCAGCAATCCCCAGTGCTCTCTTCCAGGAGTATCACAGTGCTGCTAACGACGCCATATCCTGAAGCAGGCAGACTCTCCCTAGAGCTGCATTTATCTCATTACTGTGCTTCCACTCATTTTGCCTTATTTACCTTCTTCCTTTTTAAAGAAATCACTTTAAAATGTGCATCTGCAAGCTTTACCTTTTGCAGTTACTGGAGCTCTCCATAGACATTTCCTCCAACTGTTTGTAATTACCCTAATTTGCCACACCTGCCAGTGACCTCCTTGTTAATAAAATTATTTTGCTCTTGTTTAGCTCCTCGCAGCTTTCAGGTGTGAAGCAGGCACTGGCTGATAACTGCAGGCTCCGCATGGGCTCTCCCTGTACTGCAGGATTCAGCCAGCTGCCAGGCTCCTGCCACAGGGTGCAGCATCCCACCTTCTTAGGACACCCCAGCAAATCAGGCTCTTAGCCTCTCCTTAGCCACCATCTACCCCACTCAAATGACAGCTTGTTGTTTCAGGGGCCAGCAGATCTGGCCTTTGGAAGCATCAACACCTTTCTCACCTCAGATGCAGGCAGCTGCTAACTCAGAGCCAACCTCAGGCTGTGGCACATTGCTCTCAGGTAATCTGACTGTGTTGTGGGACTGGTTATGGCCTTATGCTGGGAGATCCTGGTACCTGCAGCCATTTAAATTAACTGCAGTGACAGAACAGTGCTCAGCACAAGCACTGCCAGTGCCAGTCCCTCCAACCCAGAAAAGCAGGGGCTGTCATCTCAGCCTTACCTGGCATCAAGGAACCTCGACCTTAAAATCATGACTGCTTCACAAGTACTTTGCTTGAGCTGCATCTGGATGGAGCTGAATTTTCGATGAATGATGCCCACCATCCTTTCAATCTCCTTAGGAGAAATGGGACGTGTTCGGCTCTGTTCTCTGAGCAGGTTCATCACATGCGTGGTAAATTCATTACATGCCTGCAAAGGAAGGAAGGAGAGGCTTAGAAATTGTTTTTTGCCACCCAACAAGCATGCTCCATCCCCACACACAGCCATGGGAGCAGGTTGCATGCAGCCAGCAGCAGTCAGCAGTGGCATGGTTCCTCCTTGCCTTTGTCCCCTTCCCATCCATGAAGTGAGCAGTGCTCAGTGCTCCAGACAGTCAATGGGGAGTGGGATCTGGAAGGTACCAGTAAGTGGTTGGGGACAGGAGGTTGTGAGCAGCACCAGAGCATGCTCAGATGAATGAGCAGAATCTGCCAGCAGTCAGCACTTCCAGGGGTACATTGAATGCAGGCAGGAAACACAGGAGGGTTTTACCCCCCCACAGAAGGTTGGGTATTTAAACCCGTTGGAGCAGCCCTGTGCAGCCCCCCCCACATGGCATCACAGCCCGGCTATGCCCAGCCTGGCCTCACAGCACAGCCAGGCGCTGGGGAGAGGAGGCTGTAGCAGCCATCCATCACCAGCCCCAGACTATGCGGGCAAAAGGACACGATGATATAAACTTCTGCAGGCTGCATCATCACTAGGCTCTGCTGATCTGAGCCTCTGCGTGACCAAGTAGCTGTCATGCTGGCATCCCAGCTTCCCCCCACGCAGGCTGCAAGCTGCCACAAACTATGCTGATTTATGTCTCCTTTATCTCTTTCAAAAACAAACCCTGGGCCTGCTGCCTGCTTGGAGTGTGGCAGTGCAGCCCCAGGTTTGCTAGCACAAAGTTGGAACGCAGTGGGGAACAGGCCAAGGGCACAGAGCAGTTGCACAAAGAGCCCTCCTTGTGCACTGCAGAGCTGCAGTCACTTCCAAACAAGACTGAAGGACTTCACTCTGTGCACTCAGTGTATGATCAGACCATGTGTGTTAGGTATCAACCTGATTCCGGCTCAGCCTTTTCTCCTAAAGCCAAGATTAAAAATAGCATTACAATCTCTAGTGGTTGGCAGCCCTGCCCATGACAGGAGGGTTGGAACTCCATGATCTTTAAGGTCCCTTCCAACCTAAGCCAGTCTACCATTCTATGATAGTTTTACGAGTGCATGTTCAGCAGTTCTCCTGCATTTCAATAGCTGGTGTGAGGGAAAGAGTTAAAAGTGAAAAGTTTATGCATCTAAAAACTCATAATTTCCTATAACATTTGCTGAACGTCTCACAACTTATTAAGTGAAGCCATCTATGAATGCAAATGCTGATTAGCAATTTGGCAATAGCCCAACATTCGCAGAATTCACATAGCTTTTCTTTAAACCAGTAGTTCATACATGATTAATTAGAACATCTCATTTATGTAGTGTGCACTTTAGCTCATTACTCTAAGTAAAATTCGTTAAGTATTTACATTTAGATAATTAAAATCTGGGTACACCCTTAAGAAAGATGCATACACTTCAGGCAAAGTGATTTTTTTTCTTTACACTACTGAAAGCAAATTATAGGCTGATTTACCTCCCCACCACCGGGAGGCAGCGCCTGGCTGGGGGCAGTGTGGGGGCCCCACCATGGCAGCACAGAGCGCTGGGTGCTGCAGCCACAGTCCAATCTCCAGGTGCAGGTATCTGACCTGCCTGATCCACATTTGCCATTAGTGGGTTTTTCCTCCTTTCTTGTTGGATGGTTAATGCTACCCGAGGGGCTACAAAGCGCCCATTCCTGCTGCCCGCTGTCCCTGCTCACACCAAACACAAGGAGCCTGTCCCAACCTCTCCAGGCTGCACACCTGGCACAGAGCAGGGGCTGCCCTCCTTCTCCCCATCCCACTGCAGGTCTATTCTGCACAAAGGCAGACCTCGCAGCGCTGCAGCTCTGACACAGGGTGCCCAGTGTGTCAGCCTCACTGTGCCAGGAGCCATCAGCTCCTGCTGCATGCTGGTTGCACACTGCAGGAGCCCTGAGCCAATCTCTGCCTCTGGTCAGCAATGCACAGAGGTGAAGGACACACCATGGTGCAGCTATAGCCTTCCTGAGGTGTGGGGAGCTCAGGCTGCCTGGGCAGTGCTGCTGAATGGAAGTCTCTGGCACTGAAGAAATTTTTCAGGCACGAAGCTCATCACACAGCTGCTATTTGTGGCTACAAGGAATTCATTATCAAACTACTATTCAAATGGTAACTGTTACTTAGAAGTGTTTTCAAGCATTTCTATTCTACAAAAAGTATTTCTCCACAGATATAAAAAATCAACTGTTTTGAAGCTGAAGAAGCAAAAATTTCTCCCTGAATTTACTTGACTTGCTGGACAAGCCTTCATTTGGTTACATCTGTGCAAAGGGCTGCTTTGAATTTCTTTCTCCAGCATCTCCCATCTGTGATGTTCCTGCAGCACAGCTGAGTGGAAGCACGTTCAGAAGCTGCCGATGCTCTGTCTTGTTTTCTCTTGTTTATTTATAACGTCCGAGCTACTTGATCCCTCTTTCAGTGCTATTTTTCAGGCCCCTGCTTGGTGCGTGAGACATTATTAATAATGTCAGGTTATAAGTGATGGCCTTGTTAACCTGCTCAGAAATCTTGTAGGAGTGGAGGATGCTTCTGCGAGCCTTAACGCTTCATCAAGGAGAGCACGAGGAAAAGAGAGGGAGCAGCCCCAGACAATCCGCAGCCGCACAGTGCCCCAGTGCTTGGAGGGGGTGGTGGTGTCTTCCCAGCAGCCACACTTCACCCCAATTTGGGGTGAATCCAGAAGACATCTGTGAACTCAGAAAGCAGGTTCCCAGCTGCTCCAGGAGACCTGGGACCCTTACAGTACTTTTGCCTACAGCAAAAAAATGTATTTCAGTGTAATTATAGAAGATAGCTTTCAATATGTCATCTCTATTATAGCAGCTGTAAATTATGGAAGGAGCTGCCTGTGTACGACCATCTCTCCTGGCACACAGCGAGGGAAGAGCTGTGCGATGGCATGACACACTTTCCATTTTCCTTCCTTTTTTTTTTTCCAAGCACATTCCCCCAGCTGGCAACAAACGTCAGCATCAAACTCCGTCTGCAGAGCATCTTCGGGAAGGACTCGGTGTGGGCTGTGCAGGAGAGCGCTGCAGGAGCTGCCCTGCTGGGTGCGGGGTGGCCCTGCTCTGTGGCAGCAGCCCAGCTGCAGGCACACAACGACGCTGTGCCCCAGCCCTCCGCTACTGAGACAGGCGCTGCTCTGAGACAGGCGAGCAGGAGACAGTTTGCTGCAGGGCTGGGAAATTACCATATTTCTGTAGAGCAGATGCTGCTGGGTGTCAGGATCAACGGGGAAGCGAACATGTTTCAGGGCAGCTTCACCTCTCTCTCTCTCCAAGCAGCACTTGAGCATCCTCCAAAGTTCCCCGTGGTGTGGACGGATGGCTGTGACATTTCAGTTGAAACCTTTGTAAATGGAGCTACAGGGCTAAAAATGCTACCGCTTCCCCCACATCATTAAACTTATTAGAGGCAAAGGAGACATGCCAGGAAACAGCTGTAAGCACCGACCTGCATTTGCTTCAGCCCCAGATCTGTTTCCAGCCCACATACCCCTGGTTGCAGCAGACACTCCTGCTGGAAGGCACTCATCCTTCTGGCGGCCATCCTCATGTTATGATGTAGGCTGTGCACTGTGCACCACTGTGAGAGAGCTCAAGGGGCCCTGCAGGACACTGGTGTCTTTAGGGTGGAATGTGGTCGCTTGAGGGAGGAAAGATTGGCACAGAGGCACCTGGCCCTGCACAGCAAAAGGGGGAAGCTGTGGGAAGGCAGCCGGGGCCTCGTGGCACATGGTTCTCTGCTCACACTTCCAAGAGATTTTATTGCCACTCCTCATCTTATTTGTGGTTTGGGCCGGTTCAGAGTGACACTGTGCTGTGACAAGCAAGGGCAAGGGCAGGGCTTCCCCTGCTCTGCTTGGGAAACCACCACTGAATGAGTTCACTGAGTTGGTGGGCTCAGGGCTTGCCAGCTTTGTCAGGACACCTCTGGGAGCAGAAAACAACAGCATCACCAGAAGCTTGTGAGGGTTGAAGGTCTCGCAGAGCCACACTTCCCACTCCCTGTGCTCCAATGCAGTTGTTCACTGAGAAACCAGAGCCTCCCAACCCCTGCGGGTGGCCAGCGGCACACATGTAGCACTCACTGCATACAGCCCCACGGCTGCATCTCCTGAGCCACCTGGGGGCACACACAGCCTGTTCCATCCAGGGCTGGCTCTACAAGGGGAGTACTGGCTCCAGTGCTACTTTTTGTGGTCACAGACAACAGAGAACACTTGGGCATGCAAACATGTGCCTCGTGGCCCTTGCAGGCAGCACAGGCAGCCAGAACGGGGAGCCACTGGAGCCCTGGGCACCGGCCACTGACAAGCGGAGGTGCAAGGGCAGCAGTGGGGACACAAACAACTGAGAGGCTGATGTCTGACCTGTTCATATTTCTCCAGCTCTGTGTGATAGATTTGTCTGATCTGGGTCAATTTGGCTCTGTAATCTGAGTGTTCAATAGAGTTATCTGAAGACCCTCCAGAGGCTGCTGCGGCTGCAGCTGCTGCCGCCGATCCCCCACCTTTCTCCGGACCTGAGACTCCTTCTGCCAGAAGCATATTGTCTAGTCTCATTAGCTGGGGATCGGGAGGGTCTTCCTCCTGGGCTCCTCGGATACTCAAACCTTAGGCAGAAAAAAGAGAAGAAGAGAAAACACCGTCAGTACTTCTTGCATCCGCCCTGCCCTGCCCACTCCCTTGCCCTGCCCAGCCCTGTGGAAGCACCCATGGAGTGCAGCGCAGACCGACCCTGCAGTCTCCCAGCATCCTACAGAACCCCACCAGTTCCCATAAAGAGCTGGAGTGTCTTCCTACAGCTTTTAAAGAACCCTGCTGAATATTTAAATGCTTCATTGAAGGTATTAAGAGTATCCATGAGTACAGATGCATACACCTTCCAACTGTCTTCCAAGGTGTATCTCAGTCATCACAAGGCTGGTATTATCACTATACATTACACTGTTTTGACACAAGACCACGCGATAAGTGTAAGTGCATTATTTATTCCAAAGTACAAAATTTCTTCTCGTTTCCATCCAAACAGATCTGAGCATTGCACTTCTCCTCCAAATGAGACTTGCCCAACTGGATTCTGGTCCTGCAAGTCCAAATGTTGGCACTAAGGGCCAAAGAAAGGTCTGCTGCTTCAACCCCAGTGGCTCAGCAGGAGCTGTGGATGCGCTCGCACCATGCACACAACTGCAATGGTCTCTGGCTCCACACAGGCGCTCAGT
>NC_140683.1:3117500-3210000 GCF_054131305.1 Coturnix japonica
CGGCAGAATCCCACACGCAGCATCGGCACAGGGATAACAGCAGGGCAGAGAGATCGATCCGAACAGTGATGGGTGACACAGCCCAGCTCAATGGGGGCTGCAGCAGTGGGCCCAGCTGTGTGGTACCGCAGCCCCTCCACAGGGACACCCACAGCGCCAGTACTGGGGACATGGCGGTGCTGTGGGATGCAGGACAGCGCAGGCACCGGCCCACAGCCCACAGGGCACAGAGGCAGAGTGAGGTCTTGCTTTAACATTGCAAAAATGCAGGCTTATGTAAAAATATGATCAAAGCACCGTGTATGTAGAATTTCCTGGCAATAAATCACATAAATGGATATCTACACCGGGTCATAAAACTGAACAGATTCTAAACTGATTGGTAAAGTTGCTCATAAATTGTTGTTTTTAGCAAGCTGTAAACAAAAGCTGTATAAATACCAAGTGAGCCTTGTAATGCAGCTAGATACAGAGAAGCACTCCAGCAGGTCTGCGCTCAGGGAACATGCGCTGGTTTTGGATCATGTTTGGAACTCTTTTGTTATTGCCCAGGATAAGTGTTGGATCTGCTGCTCGAAGCACTGGAAGTAAAGGGAGAGGAAGGAGCAGGAATCAGCGCTGCTGGCTTTGCTGCCTGTCCTGGTTCTGCCCGCGGAGCTTTACATGCCTCTGTGCACCTCTCTGCCATTTGCTGGAGCTCTGTGAGCCACATTCCTCCTCTGAACTGCTGCTATTTTGTTTAATTGCATTTCATCAAAACAAAGAAAGCACATGGATATTCATGCAAACCGCACATTAAATGTAATACACCTGATAGGGGCAGGCACTATGCAGAATTCCCAGACTAGGCTTCACAGAACAAACTGTAAATTCCCATATATATTTTTTCTAACACCATTTCAGAATGCAACAAATGTGCCCATTTCAGCCACCTGTCCAAAGGTGACACACACAGCCGGGCACCTGGAGGGACCCCAACATCAGGGAACATCTCCAAGGGCTTCAAACCTGCTGGGGAGAACCCCCGCACAGTGCGGGCACATCAGGTGGAGAAGGCAGAGATATCAGCTTTGATTTCAGCTAACAGAAAGGAATCTTCGGACAGATAAGCTCCAGGACCTTTGAATTAAATGAAAGACCAGAACACTCTACAGAATGTCTGCAATAACAGTCTCTACAGAAAATTATGAGGAACTACATAAATCCACCCTCTTCCTCTTCACACAGGCTCATTAAAGCGGTACTGACTCTCTGGGCAGCTATAATTCTGCTGAGTGATACCCTGGAATCACCCTGTCAATACCCAGTGGTGTGCTGCCTCTCCAACTATCTGTGCCCCTAATATTCCTCTCTTTGATGGGATTTGCTGACCTTTAATCTGATGCTAGTTTACTCTCATCACTGAAGTGCAAGTCAGAGAGCAATAAAACGGCAACCTCACTGATTCAAAAGGGAGAGCTAAAGCGCCACTAACTGTGAATCTAACCTTTCGTAATGGCTCTCCCCTTAAAAGGGGAAACATGAAGTGCAAGGCAGCTAAAACAAACAATATTTAATGCTGACTACAAGATTTATTGCAGCCCTCTTTGCATGGGTAT
The DNA here is from genome assembly GCF_054131305.1 of Coturnix japonica. NCBI lineage: Eukaryota > Metazoa > Chordata > Aves > Galliformes > Phasianidae > Coturnix > Coturnix japonica. Next base: position 3,119,099 of record NC_140683.1, read on the forward strand.
TAATTGGAACTCCAGGGCTGTAAACTGAGGAAGAGCAGAGGCGCAGGTGGAGCTACGGCACCGAGCGGAGCTGGGCACCCACAGCCACCATGGGGGGAGCAGCACAGGTACAGACCCAGCCAGAAGGCAGGGAAGGGCCCATGTAACAGTCCCCAGTGGCTCCTTGAGGAAGAGCACCCACAGTTTTAGCATAGGCATTATTGATTTGTACCAGGCAGGCTCCTCCCATGGCACTGTGGCATTGGGCACACACAAAGGCAGCACCTCAAGTGCCAGTGGGCAGCACCACGAGGTGCCAAGGGCAGTGCCTGCAGAGGGACCATTGGCTGCAGGCAGATGTGCCACCAGTTCCACCAACAGAGACCCAACATGTGCATGAAGCAAGCCGGTACAGGACACAGATCTCACGCACTGTGTACACACAGATCAATGGAAAACATACTGAATTCACATCACAAAGCAAAGGAGAAATTATTGCATAACAAATTTCTCTCTGGCTCTCTGGGGAAAATAAAGACTGAAAGCTTTGGGTTTAACAGGTGCTGCTGTAAGATGAGCTTCTTGTTAATACTGCTAGGAAGGGAAAAGATGATAAAAACTGTAAGTGATTAATTATTTATGCTTATGAGTGCAATTTTTAGGAGCTACAGTTCATCACACAGAGCATGCAGCCTGGCCCAGCTTGGCACTGCGTGCCAGGCCGTGCCCCATCCAGCAGGACGCAGGACACAAACGTGTTCCCTCCATTGACAGCAGTCAGAGAGGTGCCAGCCCTCCTGAAAACTGTCACCCTGGGCCCATGGCACGAACATGGCCACAGCCACAGTAATCTGCACACAGCAATTGGTGCACAAACAGCATGGGGAGCGAGCACTCACAGAAACTCACACAGACTTTGTCAAACCTAACAGGAGCTGATCAGCGGAGAGCTTTTATAAGGGACACTAAGAGATGTATCAGACGAGAGCAAGGCTGAATACAAAACAGTGTTAGTACAGAAAAGAACAAAGAAAAGGCCTGCTCCGTGTAAGAACTGGTAATACATTAAAAATTTAAAACCTGGCACGACAAATCTGGATACTCCCCGCAGAAGACAACTGATATTAATGAACAGGCCTGTGCATTCATTGTCTGGGATCCCAGAGGAAAAAAATAATGCTGGTTACACTGAATTTTTTAAAGAGAAATTCTTCTCTGCAAGAAACAGCTCCTCCAACAAACCACCAGATTGCTGCTGGCAGGTTTAACCTTAGAAAGCATCAGAGGGCATTCAGCAGGCGAGCACCCCGCTCACCTCACACACCTCTGCTCTGGGTGCAATTCCTCAGCACAGGATTTCACCAAAGCCCTGCTTCCCCTGCTCGTGTTTATTTATTCACAGGAAAGTGCAAGCTCAGGCGCTGCCCAGCCACCCCTCACAGCAACAAATAGAGCAGCTCCTTAAGACAAAGGGCTTTGGTTTCTGTAACGTTCAACCTGACAGTGCTGGCAGAAGGGTGAAGAACAGACAGCACGGGGCTGCACTGCCCAGGCAGGGCACGGCCGGGGCCACACCATGCAGACCTTCAAAGGATAACAGGGAGCTTCCTGCCCCGCTTCCGGCTGGGTGAGAGGTGATTACTGACCGTGGACATAAAGCTTTACTTCTCAAAGAGAGGAATGGGTGGCCTGTGGCATTGCACCACAAGCCAGGATGGTGGTGCACCTTTGGAATGACCAGCCCAGCAGAGGGATTCATGGACACGCTTCTGTTGCTAGTTAGTAAGTGCCAAATGACACACTCACTTCTCCAGTAACAGACACAGTTCCAGCACTCTGTAACAAAGAGTGAGGGCAGCCCTCACTCGGTTGGCAAGGCTAGTGTGAAAGTCTTCATGCGCAAGTTGTTCCATGAGGATCATACAGCCACGGAGCCACTACCTGCATAAAATGTGAGGAGTGGGGACAGAAACCGCCTGGAGCCAGCAGGAACATCACTGTGTGCTGGAGGGCTTGGGCAGGGGTCGGCGGGCAGCCCAGCACCCAGGACCGGGCTGTAGGATGCTCCCACTGCCTTCTGTGCCTCAGCTCCACGCCGCCTTTCCCTTCTCTGGGTACCGTGTCACAGCCGCACACTTGAGCGCACACGACAAGCAAAAGGCTCATTGTTATTGCTGTCGCCGTCGCACTTCTTAGGTGGCTGGGCGTCTGGGTGGAAACCTACCTGCCTGCAGCAACGCGCTGTGGAAGATGCTGGGGAAGCAGCAGTTTATACCGGGGTCATCCATGCAACATGCAATTATGCTGGGGTGAACTGTGTTACAGGGAATGCCTCAAGTTTTAAACTGTCATTAGAATATCGTGGCCTGATTTTAACAATACAGCAGCGCTTCTAATGATCTTTAAGGTAATTCGCTATTCAGACCCCAAGCAAAAGATGCAAATGTACCACTGAAAGCTCCTTATTAAATACCCACAGGCTACAGTTCTGTACAATAAGTGGTCCAGGTCTTTTTAGAACATCCTAATTAGATGAACAGAGATGCAGAAAAATGCAAAACCAGGTCATGCAGCAAAAACGTTGGGGGGAAAAGAAAGCTGCAGAATACCCCCTCAGCCCCTCATTAAGAACCCCTCCCCCACACCACATCCCTTATTATATCCCAGCAGTGTGGTGATGAGGAGCCAAAGGCTTCAGCCCACCACTGGCCCCCAATCAGGGGTGACCGCTATTGTTAAAGTGAAGTTTTCAGTTTATTGCCAGGGATATGTCTAAGTGATGATATAAATAATACTATGAATAATACATTAAGCAAAAACCCAATCTGAAATTAAATTTGCCTTGGGTTATCTCCCTTTTACTATATACATACAGAATTATTAAGCACTACGCAGGGAAAAAAACTCTACTATCAAGGTAACGGATTCTCATCCTTTGAAAGTAGCAAGAATTTCTACTCCTGAAAATCTGCTGTGTTAAACCAGAAACATCAGGGAAGAACTTTCCTTACCTAAACTAAGGTGATGTACTTGAAGACAGGTTTCACATTTTTCATTGAAAAGGTTCTCTTTTGCACAATGCAGGCAAAGACGTTTGCTTTGGCCTGGCATGTCTGAATGCAAAGAAATGTGCAGCATCATTTGCAGGTGCACTGGGTTCATCAGAACCTCCTGCCTGGCCTCGCTGGGTTAATTTACTCTCAGTGCTGGGAGCTGGTCTTACATTCATTTGATCTTTATGTCTCCAATTTAGCTCAGATTAGTACCAGCCTTTTGCTCGCTGGTTGTTCAGCATTTAGCACTGACCTTGCTTTGATTTCCAAAACATTCCTGCTACAGCAGTGCAAGCAGAGTGGGATGAGCCAGGCAAAATCCAGACTGGATCTGACACCAGACAAGGGAGAGGAGTGCCCTGCCACCAGAGTGCACCCTGCTGCTGGAGCACTCAAGTGCTGCCACACTCACGCACATTACAGCAATTCACAGTTTGGTTCTATCATGTGAACAGAAGATCAAAGACAATAAACCAAGACTGAAAAATTCCTCAGTTCCCCGAGAGATAAAATTGCTGATCACAGATTTTGGGAGGCTGCTGAAAGGGTGAACTGCTCTGCTCTTTTGAGAGCCCACAAAGCACCATCCTACCCCTCAGTCTGCCTGGGTGAGGATGTTTGCATTCACTGCATCTCCACAGGTGCTTCCCAGCACCAGAGCCCCAGGTCTGGGCTCATGTCTCTCTGGCATCTTCATCTGCTGCCCTGCCCGGGGATGGAGAGCACCAACCTGTGCATGCAGAGCAGTGCCAAGGAGCAATGAGCATTGCCTTGGCTTTTGTCTTGAGTTCCTGAGCCTCGCCTGGAAGTGATGCTAGGAAATAAATGGTTAATGCGCTAATTATCATAATTAAGAGTTTCCAATTTAATTATAGCTGAGAATATTAATGCTGTAACATTTGTTGGAGTGCAGAAAACAAACCTTTAATGCACAGACTTTGTTCGCAAACATCTAATGGAGCCCTCCTCCACTCCGCTTGGTGCTTCAGTGCTGACACAACAGCGATAGGTTCAGATTGAAGAACTTGTCAGCAATCAGGCAGGAGGAGGCTAATTAGCTGGCAGGTTAATGAGTGTGATGGCTCTTGACAGCATTTTGTTACAGCCTCTACTGTATTTAAACAATAAATGATTATTACTTAAACACAGTGGAGACAGTCTTACAAGGCGGGCTGGACCATACACTTATTTTCCTAAAAATGAGACTGATTCCTTGGTGTAAAGAAAAAAAAGTGTACAACTGGATTGCAGTCTCACCTCTGTATCTCTGAGGTATTTTGTTAGAGAAGGATGACAAAGGTTTTAAAAGACCTTCTGCTCTCCATGAGAAAGCACTACACAACGGCACCACATGTCTGAATCCTGGGTGGGTATGAAACACAAATGGTAGCGATGCAATTTAAAGACCTATCTTGTTTGCCAGCCATAACAAAAGGCATGGCAAAATCACCCTCATTTCAGCCTGCATGTTGAGCCTTAGCCCCATGTGCTATAGGTGCTGGGATGCTCCATCGGCACGGCCTTCAGGCTCAGACTGGGCTCTCTATTTCCTCTCCTATGGTTACTGGGGTTTGAAAACAGGTGGCAAAGGAATATCTCTGTGGAGAGATTAACCCATTTCTCTGGCTAGGTAAGGGGGGGAGGGGGACGCCTTATAGCATTCTTACAATCCATAACCATAATGATGATGTGGAAGGAGTCTACATCCCTAAAATCCAAAAGCACGCAAATACAGTTGCCTTTCCCACAGCAAAGCAGGCAGGAATGAACCACTGGCTGCAGGCTGAGCTGTATTTACAGGACAGGCAATTGCAAATATGTGTCCAGGAAAACCTTATCTGAAGAGAATTAAATTGAATCCATAGCTGTGTAATAATAAGGGAGGGTTATTTCAATTTAATATTTAGTGTTCCCTAGGAATTTGTACATAAGCATGGAAGAAACAAAAGGCCTCACCTGCTGAGACTAATACCATTTTCGAAATTATTTCTGCATACATGAAAATGATTTGTGTCCCTCCGTGCTGCTGCTGAACATGTGAATAAAAACAGAAAAGGCAGCAAAGTCCTGAAATCCTGCCTAATCCTTAATTCCGCACCCTGCATATTTTGGACTCAGAACCCCACAAGGCGGGCGGTACCACTGCAGCACCCATAGGCACAGCTGAGGCTCTGCCAGCAGCACCCATAGGCATTGCCCCACAGCCCCAGTGCAGCACCCAAGATGGGTGCACATGGAGCCAAGTGCCACCACACTGCACCACCTGAATTCTGAGCCCCATTCCCATTGCTGCCATTATCAATAGAGCACAGAGATGGCTCGTTGCATCACCGCCATGTGAGCATTCATCACGCGGGAGACACGCACGGCCTGCGCAGCAGCACAAAGCACGGAGTCACATCAAGCCCAAATTAGAGCTGTGTTCTGCATGCCTCACCAGGGCAGCAGACACATTCCTTCCAGAGCTGAGGATGTGAAGATCACAGTGCTCTACTCAATATGGATGAGTTAATATTCAGGATCCAGCAACCACACAAAGTTTCCCCACCAAGCTTTTGAACATCTCAGTTCAATGGGACTCACCTAAATTTTATTCTTTTCCATTAAAATATTAATAGCATTTGATAGAGCAATCATAACCCCACACCATTCCAGGAGAGGCTGGCATCTGGCAAAAATCACCAGGCTCTCTAGCTGTTTAAATGAGAATATTCTTCAGTCTGAAAAATTATTTATAGAGGGTTTTTTTACTACCCTTGTATACTGCAATGTTATTTCCTTTCCCACACACTAGCAAAGTCCATTTTCACAACTGCTATAAAGCGGCATGTTCACAGCTAGTAAAACAACTCAATAAATAGCCTCACGAAGCTATAGCTGTCTCATATCCTTTCCTCAATAAAAACAGAGGTGAACTGCTTATTTTCAGCAGCACACTATAAGAAGACAGAAGCATTATGACTGCTCATACATTCTGACTATCATTTGCCACAAGCTATATCTGTCAGCATTAAATAAAGCTGCATTATAAATGTAAACAAAACACCCACATCTACAAAATGAGCTGTCCGCCATTGCTAGAGGCATGAATTGAACCCGCTTATTGACTCAGCTTGCTCTTTTTATTTATTCTTCTACAAAGACATGCATTTACTTTACCCTACAAGCATAGTGGGTTTAGGGGTGGTAACTTGTCTCCCGCACGAGCTGAAAAGGCAGGTTGGTGACAAATGCAGATCTTAATGGGAACACCATTAGGTGGGCAAACATTGAACTATTATTGAAAAACTGATTTATTTTAAAAGGTTACCCTAGACCAAAACACTACATCATAAATAATTTGCAGGATCAGTCAAGTGGATTTATACTTAGGATTTTTTTAAAAAAGGTAATTCATTGCAATCAAATAATAATGCCAGTTTGAGAGGAATTACACTCAAATATCAGCTGCTCAGAATTTACGGTCTGAAGAGGTTAAAAGGTGCTCAGCTCTACAGCAACACACATCAGGCTTGTTCACTGACAGCAGTTGTACATCTCCCTCGACCAGAAGGAAGTTCCGTCCCTGCCAGCCCAGCCGTGCTGCCCGCAGTGCCAGCAGCCTGCAGTGGGGCCAGTAGCATTGAGAGAGCCAGGGCCGATGGGGATGTGGGACATGGGGGACCCAAAGGGCACGGGGTGTCTGGCTGTGGGGAGAGCAGCTTCTGCTGGGGGTAAATGGAACAAGGTCAGGTGTGAGCCAAATGAGGAGCGGCTGGAGCACTCGGAGCCACCAGGAGAGAAGTCCAGTTGTACAGAAATACTGTGCATTCTCCAATTAATAGCTGTAATAAATTAGATGTTCACATTTTTGCAAAGAAGGGAAAATAATTAGAAATACTGCTTTGAATAAGGGAGAAAGGATTCTTTTTCAAAACAGGCTACATAAGCAGGAGTCATCTTGCAAGAAAATCATAAGGTCCCATTTCTTGAGCTGAGCCGCAAAGTCCGTCATAGAAGCACATCCTTCCTCTGATACAGGCAGCCGGGAAGGATGTCCCACAATATCCCTCCCATCCAGCTCTTCTCCTTCACAGTGTACAGCAAACTGCTTTGAGACTGCTTTTCTTCAACGTGAGGCCACAACCAGCGCAGCTCTGACCTCACACGGGGCACGTCTTTCATGGGGGCCTCCAGCAGCTCCGTGGTCACCGTGTGGTGCTGCACTTCCCTTTCCCTCCTGAGCTCCAGCAAAGCAATTCAAAGGTGGCTTCAGGAAGGGAGAGCGAAAGCAGGAGTGAAGCAATTCGATGACGTTGGCACCAGTCCTCCCGCTACACAGGGGCATCCCTCATGAACGGACAGGAACAAGTGTTCCACTGTTTCACATCATCCATTCTTCCAGAGGTAGATATTAATTATTCCTGCTTCTCCATTTTGAGATAAGCTTGTTAACAAGAAATTATAGGGTTGCTCAGAGTGGCTATCCATTGGGTTGCCTGAATCGCAGTTTATGATGTTTACAGAGAAAAAGAAAAGCAGTGTAAGGAGTAGCAGAGAGTAATTAATGAATTGTGGTGTGGAATCTCCACTTCCTACCTCCATTGAAATCAAATAAAGCCTGGCAGTGCCAGAGTAAATCAAGGGGCAGCCACCAGGGAGAGAGGATCAGCAGAGGCATTACAGCCCGATCCAAGCCCGCGCTTCACCCAAGCTCCTACAATTATTACTTGTGCAAAGCAAATATTCAGCCTCCAACCCTAAATCATTTCAATTCCTATTTCCAAGTATAATTTAATCTTTTTCAGCGACACTTGATGCTTACTTCATCACAGCATAATGACAGATTAAAAAGTTGTTGAATTAAATATTAAAGAGGACTTCAGGCACTTCTGCATTTTTAAGGAATAACACAGATTGGAGATGAAATGAGAAGCCCAAATGCATATTTTATTCCAAAAGGAAAGAATACATATATTTTTCCTCCAGGCCACCTACTTTGTAATAAAACATAGGGCAGGTTTTTATTTAGTGGATAAAAGCATGATATAGTATTATAGGATTCGTATCACTGTAAACTGGCACCACGCAACGGTGTCAGAGCTAATGACACCACATGATCCAACACGGCCCTTTGTTAAATATATACGTGCATTTTTGCCACGTATCTCTACTGTGTGTAACTCTGTAGGCTCATTTACAATATTTTCATTAGACTACTTAAGCACAATTTATTGACTCTCAAATTTGAAAGTTTATCTTGAGATGACACCTCCTGCGTGACACCAAAGTGCAGAATGCAAAACGTAATTTAAGCTATGATTGAAATATAAATCATTCCAAGGAAAATCATGTCAGGATATGAATAAAAAAGTCACTTTACATTTCGACAGCACTTTAAAGCATCTGAAAGTCCCGAAGATGTATGGAGACAACAAGTTCTGAACTTTAAAAGTAACCTCCATACACCGCTGAAAAGAGCCCCAAACTGTAATCCAGCGTTAGGAGATCTGCCTTTCCATTTAGAAGGATCAAAGATCTCATCTTCAGCATTCTACACCGACGTTAATACTTCTCTCGGTGACCGCACACCACACCTCCATTAGCGGTACCTCCCGGCTCCCCCATGCGGCTTTCGCTCCGTGTCACACACGATGGAGGAGGACCTGGGAAGCCTCCGAGCGCCGCGAAGTCGACCCGGTGAACTCGGAGGTTCCTCCCGCACGTGGCCCCGGCGAGAGCCGCGCTGTCACCGCGCTCCACCCGCGCTGCTGCGCCCGCAGTGCCCCGCGCAGCCCTGAGCGCAGGCAGCAGCGATTTCAGCCCGGCCTGGCGAGAGCCGCGTGCGGCACGAGGCGAAGCAGCCCGGCACTACTGAGTGTGAACGGGGTGCGGGCTGCGATGCGGCCCGGTGTGCTGCCCTGCCGGCGGGACCGCCGCTCCTGACAGCAGGGCGGAATTCCCAAGGTGGAAGGAGCCATTTTCAGCCATTAGTGCCGGCACCGAAAGCAGCGATGCTGCCGCGCCGTGAGAGCCTCGGGCACCGGGAGCGCACGCAAAGCACCCGAAGGCAAACACGGGCTCCCATTGCTCCCGCAACATTTACGGCCGCACAGAGCGCAGTCCGAGCCCACCGCGGCCACGGCCTTCCCGCGAGGGCCTCGCCAGCCGGGCCGGCCGATGAGTGCGGTGTTATTAATTATTATTGCTGCCATTAATACCGAGGGGATCGCGGCCGCCTTGTTGTCAGCGCACCGCTCTGCCTTTAAGTCATTACGCCGCAGCACAATAACGGCGGGCGAGCCGACAAGAGAAATGCCATTGTTCCTCTCCGGGCTGAGCGCGTCCTGCTCCCATGTAAATGAACTTAATGCTCTTCATTCAGGCGCACTCGGAGGGTTCTCATTTACTGCCTCTCTCTCTGTGACAGCATTTTCTCACCAGCCCTGACTGCATAATTAATGCAAATGCAGCCTTAGTGTCATGAGCCGGGCTCCTTTGGTTTACTTTGGTACGACACTTACAGAGGAATATTAACTAGAGAAAGCAGCATCACAACAGGGGTGGAAAATCAGCCTGTCAGGGACTCATTCCAAATGCCACGGAAAGGAGAGCGCCTTCAAGATTGTTTCATCAAGGTGATTGAGAACAAAAACTACTGAGGAAAATGCGAGCTTACATTTATGAGCTTCTCCACATACATTATTTATATCACCAGGACCTATAGGAATGTTATTCCCGAGCCCACACGTACAAAGACGATGACAGGGCTGCGGATGGCACACGGAGCACACAGAGAACACAGAGCACAAGGAGCACACACAGTGCACACACAGAGCACATGGAGTACACAGAGCACACACTGCACACACGAAATACACAGTGCACATGGAGCATGCAGTGCATGCAGAGCACACAGAGCACACACGGAGCACACACAGAGCACACACGGAGCACACACAGAGCACACATGGAGCACACACGGAGCTCACACAGAGCACACACGGAGCACACACAGAGCACACATGGAGCACACACGGAGCTCACACAGAGCACACACGGAGCACACACAGAGCACACACAGAGCACACAGCACACACGGAGCACACACAGAGCACACACGGAGCACACATGGAGCACACACGGAGCACACATGGAGCACACAGCACACACAGAGCACACACAGAGCACACATGGAGCACACACGGAGCACACACGGAGCACACACAGAGCACACAGCACACACGGAGCACACACAGAGCACACACGGAGCACACATGGAGCACACACGGAGCACACATGGAGCACACAGCACACACAGAGCACACACAGAGCACACATGGAGCACACATGGAGCACACACGGAGCACACACAGAGCACACAGCACACACGGAGCACACAGAGCACACATGGAGCACACAGCACACACGGAGCACACATGGAGCTCACACAGAGCACACACAGAGCATACATGCAGCACACACGGAGCACACATGGAGCTCACACAGAGCACACACGGAGCTCACACAGAGCACATGGAGCACACGCGCTGCCCGTGCATTGCTGTGGGTTCATCCCACACGCCCACACTGCAGAGGTCGCAGCCGCACCAAAGCCAGCCCAGCCAGAGCTAATCCCGCAGCCTAATCCTGCCTGTTCCAATCAAAATGGGCTTTGTTGGTCTCTTTTTCTTTCCCAGCAAATTGACAGCAGTTCTGCACTGAACACACGAGAATTAAAGCAGGGAGCGGGATTCAGCTGTGTTATCTGACTTTGTACCCACTGTTGCAAGGAGAGCGTGCCGTTCTTCCAACGCGCTAGAAATGTTTATTCAGATTAATTCTGCTTGTGTTTTACTCGCAGATAGCGCAGTCTTGTATTTCTGATCTGTAACAGAAGTAAATTTCAAGCTCTATTTGTTTATTTTGCTTTGCTGTTTGTTCTTTACTTACACTGAAAGACACCTTGTTTTTCTAAATCTGGGCATTTTTGCATAATCTCTCCTCATTGCCTGGTGCTTCCCGGCACGATGGGGCTGGTGAGAGCTGGTCAGAACTCTGGCCCTTCCCAGCTGTGAATATGATGGCTTACAGAAACATGCGTCAGATTCCTTTCTCCTCCTCCCCCCATCAGTGCCAATTTAAAAAGCTTGAGAATTTCAGCAGTACTAAACACGGGCTCCATTTATCTCTCTCCTGTGCCGGAGGCTCTGGGTCACCCTTGCAGCCTTCCCACTGTACCTGTACAGATACCAAACTCAGCCTCATTTGACCGGAACCTGAAATTTCTAGTAATCCTCCAAACCTAAACTTTAACAAACCCAGCACCCATCACCGCACAGCCCACATTAATCCCTGCAATCCGGAGACGCCGCCTTCTGAGTCAGGCGGAGCTGGCTCTGGCTCTGGCTCGGTTCGCTCCCCAGCGAACAGACAAACCCAGCGCTGCCAGGGGACGCAGTGCTGACCTGCGGTGACTCCTAAGGCCGGCGGTGTTCCGCCACCTGCGCGCCTGCGGGTACACGCGGCGCAGCCTCTTTGTCTGAGCTCGGCTCCCCATGAGAGGCCGCCCCGAGGCCCGGCGCAGCTCTGCAGCAGAGGGAGCTCTGTGCTGCAGGCGGGAGCAGTGCGGCCGCAGCTCCAGCCCAGGGCTGCCAGCACAGCCGCCCCCGGCCGCAGCACATCCGCCTATAGACAGCGCTCCAACACGCGGCTTTCCTCTTTTTCTTCTCGCGGTCCCTCGAAGCCAGAAGTGTCCTGTGCGCCCCAGACCAACCTTTACCTGCTTTGCTCCCGTTAATGCAATTAGCAGAGGCAGCTGCCACTCGCAGCGTGAGGAGCCCTGCAGCCCCGTGGGGCACGGGTGGCCCGACAGCCCTGCCACCAGCGGCCAAGCTCGGCCTTAATTGAATGCACCGCCACTGAAAATAATACCTTTATCCCCTCTAATGTACCACACAACCGAACGGATCAAAATGAACATGCCACTCAAACGGTTTATTTTAGACAGGAAACAGCCCCACAGACCATTATTACAAATTAAAGGTATTACACTGAAGTCATTTTTAATCTCTTATAAATGAATAACCCTTCTACCAACATTAAATCATTCTCTCCTGCAGAAGTCACATTTCCTCTTCGAGGTGCAGGACGCATTCTGTGCAGCCCGGAGCTCTCCTCGCACGCAGCTCTGCTGGCTGACACACAGCACCGGGACGCCGCGCTCTCACAGAACACACACGTGCATCTTCACAGGGCAGCGCTGCCTCACCTCATCCATAGGCAATAAAGCCACTTTATTCTCAGCAGTCAGCACGAAAGAGATTATTTAGACTCAGCCTCCTAATCCTCCTCACACCAGCTACAAAAGATGGCAAACTGCAATCTGCAGTGCAGAAATGCCGCACATCGGCAGCCCGAGGCGGGAGCTCCCAGCCCTGGTTTGTATTTGTTCAGGCAGACAAAGTGGAACGTGAGCCTGGGAAACGAGCAAGTTCTGACAACTTTCAGCATAACCACACAACGTCCATTCCAGCACAGCTCTAATAGGGCATCAATAGTGTCACTTTAAACTTGGGATCAGTACACAAATGTGCTATAAATGGAAAAATCCCTTGTGATACTTGTGTGAAACATGCAGCTCATTGATTTTGTTCTTGATGGTCTGCTATTAAACTAGCGAACATGCTGACCTTGTGTGCAAAGGCAGAATAGTGTGCATGCAACATAAAGTTGAAAAACAGCTTTAAAATGACTGTTTAAAACTGTAGACTACAAACCTTAAAATATAGACAAGCCTTCCATAGTTTATTTTAAATTGGCAACCACGATTTAACAAGCTATTCTAACAAAGGATTAGCATAGCATGTGCTTTTCTTTAGCCATCAATTATGACACAGGGTAATGCAGGGCACAACTTAAGTGTCAGATTACAATATGCCGCACAAAACCACTCTGCAACGCTGCCTCCTGTTTGCTTAGCAATTACTGTGGTGCACACAGCCCGCCAGGACAGCTTCGGACAAATCCTCCTGGATGCTGCCCTGCACATACCCTGCCTGCGCCATACCCAGCGCCGACTGCTTCTTTACCATGTCTGTACCGGGCAAATGAAGACCAAATACACCAATCTTCATTTTCATTTATTTTTATGCTGTGCTTTCAAATAAGGATTCGAGCTCATCTCCTTGTTGCAGATTCCGTTAGATAAACGTTTTTTAAAAAATAAATTTATTTAATATTGAGCTTTTCCATAGGATGAAAACAACAATTTCCATTTAGCTCAATGACACTTGATGTGTTCTTAGGCATAGAATTAACAGTTTGATTAATTTCAAATACAAGATGATTGCGCACGGATATGACGGAGGCACAATACGCAGCGCTAAGAGGATGTGTGGATAATTTGGCATGATTTAAAATCGTATCCTCACATAAATCAGTCATACTTACAAATTTCTGCCTTATGAATTGAAAAAAAGAGCAAGAATTTTATGTATTTTAAATAAGAAAGTTTTTATTATCGTTGTCATGTGAATATAGATTGTGCTTCATGCCATCAGGGAGGGGCAGCCCCGCCGTCGCTATTTTTTCTGTTCTGCTGTCCTTTCTCTGCATTTGCCTAAAGGCTCTCAGTAAATTACACTCCAAGTAAATGACTGTAATTTACCCGCTGAATTCCCTTGTTCAGGAAAAGCACACACCACACATTCCAGCGTTTCCACAGCTCAAATTTACCATTCTCGATGTCAAGAACAATCCACGGGCAGTAATTTGAAACTGTTTGAGCCTTCAAATAAGGGAAATTAGAAATGTTTTGAGAGCTAAGATGTTCGGTGAGCAGATAAAACCTGATAAAATCTGTAACCGTTCAATTCTTCCTTCTTTAGATTTATAAACAGAGCATTAGAGGCAGTGCCAGGCCAGCTCCTGAGCCCGGCACAGCGCAGGCGGTGCGGCATGAGGAGTGAGGCTGGCAGTGGAAGGGCAGCACTCCCAGTGGGGCAACAGCAGCAGCCCCAGCAATGTGGGCTGAGGGTCCCACAGCTGCGGTGCTGCCCCAGCACACAGCGGCCCGGCCGGCTGTCTGCACACAGCTCCATCCGGCTCCACTGTGGCCGCACATCTGGGCAGGCCTCGAAACTAAAATATTCTATAAAACAGGATTTTAATTACCATCCAGAGCCATTAAAGCTGAGAAATCCATGCGCATTGGTGATGAATTATCCGTGCGGCAGTGGGAAGGTTCCAGGCCACTGACAGATGCGCCATGTGAGCACGCGGCCACCGCCCGCATGCCCGTAACCGAACCGCCGATTTTGCTCCGTCTGAAGGCAGGTTTTCATATGGCAAAACTGTTATAAATCCTCATTATCCTAAATAAAATTACAGCACTTTAAACATTTCCAGGGAGAACATTCTCTCTTCTAAACAACTACCTTAGCGAGTAATAGGAAGCAATATGGTTGCACTTGTGTCACAGTTGGAAGTCTTTTTAAACTGTCGCCCTGCTAGCAAACCAATTCTACATATTAAAATGAATGGATTGCTTATTTCAAGGGGAAAAAATCATTTATAAAATCAAGACCATTATTAAGGTACTGTGACTTATTTCTACTCTGAAGTGCACCAGAAGCAGATAAATGCAGCAACCTATGCACGCTGAAATGTCTTTTTTTTTTTTTTTTTTTTTTTTTTTTAGGTAAGCCACAATTTTCTCTTTCAAATGAGCCATCCACGTGTACAAGTAAATTCAGAACTGATCCAGATCCATGTACCAGGAGCTGCCCTTTTTTCATGTTTCCTTATCACAAACAATCACGGATCTGGCGAACCTCCGACTCCAGGCCATCACTGCGAGGCGCCAGGGATCCCCGGTGCACCCAACCCACACAGCAGCGGCTGCACACACAGCACCAGCCCAGCAGCACATCTCTGCATGGCATCAGCCGACCTCATCGGCTGTCCTCCCGCTCCGGAATATTGCCCTGGTCTGGCCACAGCGCCTCTTCATTCGGGACCCTTTAACAGATTTGTTGTTTGCATGGAATCTAATCAGAGGTTCAGTTAACACACAACAGCAGGTTTGGGAGCGCGCACCTTGTAGTCGCTGAGTAAATTATAGGAACCCTGTAATTTGATGAGAACATGTGGGCATTCTTCCATAAGCTCATAAATTACTGATTGCTTTTGGTAGATTCCATTGATACTAACGCATGCTTCTCTCCATGTCTCTGCCCCAGATTGCTGCTGGCACAAACGTCACCACTTGGAAGCCCAGAAAATTACTAAAACATGTTTAATCATGAGGTTTAAAAACTTTGAGTGCTAATGACGGGGAAGGTTGCTGCTCCTGAGCTGCACAACAGCCGCGCTGTGGGTTGCCCAGGGCAAAAGGTTTCTAGCACAGATCTGCCTGCAAACACGATGGCGTAGCTTGGGATTAGCACATGAGATGTTCTGGGATGAGGCTTTTCTGCCTGCAAACTGTTCCCTGCCAGCGCTTCCCTCCTCCTCCCATGTGGAGAGCAGAGCACACTGCAAACACTGACCCTCGTGCAAACTTCACTTGGTGGGGAAGGCAGCTAATAATAAAACAATTAGCTCCTCGACTCAGAAGCTGCCAGTTTTGCTCTTGTCTTTTTTTTTTTTTTTTTTTTTTTTTTAATTATTGAAAATTTCTCCATTTATTTCAAGCCCTTCGTAGGATCTGTTTTCATAATTGCAAACCTGGATGAATTGTTCCTAGAAGTTGAACCATGGCTGATGCCAGCAGAACCCATGAACACATAAAAGCTTCAGTTCCTAATGTCACTATCAAGCCAAAAACAATTACACCCATTTGAATTATGGCAACCAATAAACTTAGATAATCACCATATGCAACATAACATTTTGGCACTTGAACTAAAAACTCTTGTAGACAACTAAAGATTGCTGCTAATGTTGAGCGTTCTTGTCCTACCCAAGGCTGCCAATAGAAATGCCAAAGCTGCTGAATACTGCTCATCCCCGTAATGTTGTCAGTGAATGGCACATTCACACAGCCCCCAATCCTCTCTTCCCAGGCATGGTCTTCTCCAGCTGCAGCTTAATTTCCTGTGACTTGCCTAATTACTGTAATTAAGGATTAATTGCCATTAATTATTCACACATAAGCTCATCGCAAATCATGGGGTAAATGTCTTATGAAAGCTGCCATACAAGCCATGTATAAACACACTGGGATGCTCCAGGCAGGAGAATCTATCACTCAGCCCTGAAGCAAATCTCTGTGCTTCTCTTACAAAAACAGCTATAACTCTCGGAAACTCGACAGTCTTTCCAGGTAAGCATTAGGTTACAAAGCATGTTTTCCTGTGGAAGCCACAACGGTTTTATTAGTACTATAAATGCTGTTTTATCTTTCCAACTGCTATTTTTATGTTTCCATTTTTATTCTACGGTGCTCAGTTTAGGACAAGCATTTGCTCGGAGGAGGAATGTTTGCAGTTGCTGCTCCCCCGCCTGCTCCAGGCTGGCTGCAGGGCTGGTGGCCTGGCGCTGTGACGGGAGCAGTGCACCAGCAGCAACCCCAGCTCTGGAGCAGCTGCAAGACCATGCAGGAGCCCCGTGCTCCCACAATGGGCCAGTGAAGCAGTGAGTGCTGAGGGTTCAGCAATGAGAACCGTCATGAGGGCAGCCCTCCCTGCAACGTGGATACGGGAAAGCAGAGCCCCAAAACCAGTGGATGGGACTGAGAATTAAACTGGGACCACTACCAAAATGAGCCTAGCATTTTGCTCATTGGCTCCATGGTTCCTCTCCTTTGTTTCATCTGCCCTTGCCGCCCACTTCCAAAGCCCACGGTGGGATGAGTCAGGCTTCTTTGTTAGCACGGCGAGGCAGCGCAGGGCGCAGGCAGGGGAGCACACAGCAGGACATCACCCCCTCCCAAACACAGCATCCCCCAGCCCCTTCAGTGCCAGGTTCAGGCAGCAAAAAGTGGACTCTGCAGAAGGAACTGCAGCGGCGCGGTGCTGCGGGGCGCTGCGCAAAGAGCTGAGGAGGTGCTACATCACCGCTGCGCATTACCACCGAAACAGTGCCCCAGGAAATTTAAGTATAAGCAGGCAGAATGTTGTTCTAATTGTTATGTTAGTACCTTCTGCAGCAAATTAATGCATGAAACATTTTCATTTCGGTACATAAGTTTGTGTGTGTCTGAGTTAAACATTTATGTTAATGGACCTTCTGGCAGATCTGTAATGTTTCACATACTCTTGTAGAACAGCTTTTTCTAAATACATCATTTAGCAGTTCTTTCCCCATTTTCTACCTGGTCTGGGGGCATGCAGGAAGGGAAACTGTTTCACAGTTTTAAAAACCTCCTGCTTGAGTAACTACAAAACTGAACTGCATTTAGGCAAGGTAGCAATTAAGCCCGCACTGCCACTAGCAATGTAAACTGCATTAAAAACGAAAAGAAAAAAAATTAAATAAAAGACAGACTAATGGCCAGCATATGCTCTACTCATAACACCCTGCTGCTGCTGGAGCTGCACCCGTGCCCAGCCCCCCAGGGATGGCAGCCGCCCCATCCCCACAGCACAGCCCTGGGCAACGTCACTGCACCAGCTGCCCCAGAAGCCCAGCCTCCATCTACCACCCCAAAGATCTGCTGGACCCCTGTGCGGGCTCACAGGCACTGGGTCTGTCAGGCACTGGGAGCAGCATGCGGCTGCACAGAGTCAGGACAGGTGGAGCAGCTGCAGAGCTCCCAGAGCTCCCATAGACCCCAGAGCCGTGCAGGGGCTCTGTGCCACACCTGGCACCTGGGGTTGGACACCTCAGTCCCACAACCAGCCCATGGGCACTGCTGTACGCCCACTGCTGGACACCCTGCTGCTCGGGCAGCTGCCCAGCTCTGCCACATTGCTCACACTTACGGACTCCCAGCTCCCCCAGTCTGGGTAACGAGGGTTTATGTGTTAACTGGAGTCAATACAAAGATGGAGTCACAGGCATAAATTCCCAAGAGCAGACGAACCCAATGGCTGGTGAGCTGGGCAGAGGCCGTGGCAGCGCAGTGCTGGGGATGGCTGCAGCCGCACGGAGGTAAATGGGAAGCCAGGCACCAACCCTCCTGCCTGCTGCTCCTGCTATCTCTGAGAGCAGCACCTGTGAGAAATGTAACTCCTCTGACAGGAGCGCTATTATTCTTGAAATATGTGACTAAATATTGCACAGTGAAAGCATTCTCTTTCTTGAATTAATCACATTTCACTTTTTCCCCCACTTTCCAGGTGAAGGCTCCTACTGCCCACTGGCAGAGGCCCTCCTCTCCCCAGCAGATAGGAATTTGGCAAGCCTCATTTATCCGGGAATTTATAATTCAACAGACGCTTTTGCTCACAGTTCCCAGCAACGCCGCAGCAGACACACAAGTCTCAGTTCCTGGGCACGGGAGGCAGAACACAACACGAGTGCTACCATTGTGTGGGGTTCTTTTAATTGTGCTTTTAAATATTATGCTCTGCATGGCTCCCGAATCAGGATAAACTTTCCCGGAAACTTTTATAATAAACAGTCCTGCTACATAATTTGATGTTTTTAAATGAAAGCATCCAAGCTAATCTATACAAATTAACAGATGTCCTCCCGAAACAGTTAGAAACAAAGAAATGCAGATGCGAACATCATCAGCATCCAAATGAGCTTATTGTAGGACCCTTTAAGGCACATCTGAGCATAGCTCCAGCCTGTAGTCTACCTTTCAAATTGCAAATGACAGTGTCACCAAACGCTGTCCTTCCATCAATCAAGCTGGGTCATGAATATACACGAGGAGCCGGCTACCTCCTGCAGCTCGACGTGCCCCAATTACCGGGGCCTTTCTTCCCGCACGCCGTCAGCTGCCGGGCAGCCCGGGGCTGTGGCAGGGGCCGCGCGCGGACGCTCCCGGACAGCCCACGCAGGCCGGGCACGAGCACCAAATGTCAGCTTCCTTATTCATCACCACCAAACTTCGCTCCTCGCTCCAAATACCAATCTGCTGCCATTTCCAGGCCCTCCCCCGCTCCCCTCCAAGCTGTCACTTCGCGGCGCTCGCTGCCGGCTGAGTGCATTAGCATCCTAACCGCCGTGCCGCTACTCCCCGCATCCCCCGGACGCGGGAACTGCCCGCCGACCCCTCTCCGCCCACCGACGGGCGAAGCCGCGTTCAACGTATTGGCCATCCCGGAGCGGAACCGCCGGCCCCGGGAACGTCAGCACAGCTCCGGGCAGGGCCGGCAGCGCCGGGGAAGGAACGGCCGGGTCAGCACCGAGAGAGGCAGGAGCGGAGCGGCAGCGCGGGGCGGAGCTGTCCAGTGCTGAGCCCAATGGCGGCCGGCGCAGCGCAGCCGCGGGGCAGCGCGCAGGGCACGGCGAGCTCAGCTCCTCCTCCCGGCCATCTGACGTTCGGTAAGTGCAGTTTCTTGACGGCCCGCAGAGCAGTTGTGAAATGGGCACAAACTTTAATTGAGAGGCGATACAGCGGAGGGCTCGGTGCGCTGTGCTCGGTGATGAGCAGCCCCCGGTGATGCCGCGCTGCGCAGCCCCCAGCACCGCACAGCCCGCTCAGCGCCCGCTGATCCCCAAAGGGTGTGAAAAGGCTCCTGGAGCTGAAAGGCAATTCATGTACATGAAATGCTTCAGGGCCTGAAATTCCCCGTAGGATCTCATGACTATAGATACACGGAGCAAGGATAGAATTGTCAAATCCTTCTTTTAGAACTGAACTCACATTCTCGACCACCGACTTCTAACACAGCTGGGTGGGTTGCTCCCAGCCTCCGGCACTGCCCAGGACCGCTGCCCTGCCAGAGCTGAGCCAGCGCCAAGTGGGGCAAGAGGAGCTGGGAGACCTGAGTCCTGGGGAGGAGCTGCAGAAGGAAACTGCAGCACAGAGCGTCTGTCATACAGAAATAAATGCAAAAACAAAATCTGCATCCCTGATCCCTTTTTCCTCTAAAAGCTGGTAACTGACTTTGCAGACTGTATTATATATGTTTACATTTCTATAAAAGCAAGTGCTCCTTGGAGGAGCAGCTTAGGTAATTCACATTTGCATCATGTGTAGCTATGATAAATAATAAATATGTAGCTGATAAATGGTTCTGTGCAACTGGAAGACCTATTTTTTATTGAATGGCTGACTAAATACTCATGTAAAAGTCATAACTTGATGCTTCTTTTACCCTGGGGCTGCAGTAATTTATTGTAGTAATTTATACACGCTGCCGTGCTGAGGGGACAGCTTCAGCCAAGCCCAGGGAGCGCCCCGACCCAGCAGCTCCCTGCAGGATCTCCCTGGGACCTGCAGTGAGGGGGAGCTGATGGGCTGGGACTTGCAGTGGAGCAAGGCCGTGGGATGTGGGCATGGGATATTGGGGTCTCTGCCAATGGCTGCCCCTCAACATGAACTCACCTACAGACTAGGAAATAATGCAATAAGGCTCCCAAGGCACAGACCTGATGTGCAGCCTGTGAGACAGACACAACATGTGCGGAGGGCAGAGTGATCCCTCCCAAAACACAGGCGGGCCCCAGCAGGGCCGGCATTCAACAGGATTAATTGGAGAAGAAATTCAAGAAACATATTCCGGGAGATATTCTGCCTTTGATAATTTAGAGGCAGCCATGATAACCACTATTTGTACATGACAGTCATATGAAATAATAAACCTTGCTAGCTATAAACATTACCAAATTCTGACACTATTGATTTATTATGTCTAACAGTGACATCAAACCGAACAACTGACAGAAACAATGTTACAGCTTTAAGAGCAGTTTGTCAACGATTAATTCTGCCAAACGGGGTTTAGCTTTATGCTGGGACTGCTTGTCTAGCAGTTGTCAATCCAAGCAAAAATTACTGCTGCCACACGTCTGCTCACGCCAGCCCGAGGCGCCGCTCCGCTAGCCCTCATTACCCCTATCACTGCAAATACAGATGCAAGGCCAGTCCCTATTTAATATGCATGTTAATTATGCAAATTATTAATTGGGCTGGTGCTTGAGGACTCGTGTTTATGCCCAGATTAGAGTCAATAACTGTATCGCGCAGCATTTTAAGCCTGACCTGTGGCAGGAGCAGAGCTGTGCAAGCACTGCCGGGCAGAGCCCGCTGCTGGGCAGCCCTGCACTGCGAGGCCATTTTCTCCATTAGGAATGTGGGTCTGTGCTGGTTATATTACACTGTCAATAAAAAGTGTATGACACCATATTATACATCGTAAATTTGTTTGATTTTTTTTTTTTTAAACCAAATACATTTAAATGTGTGAAGATAGAAGGTAAAGCTACACGGTTTTTCCAATTAAAATTTACAGCAGACGATGTTGTAAATTTTATACAGTTGTAATGCTTGCTGCAGTTCTGCTGAAATGGGAACTATTGATCAGCCTGATTTCCCAGGATACACGAGGGGGAAACAAGGTATTGCACGAGCAGAAACAAAACTTTCATTTGTAAAGCCTTCCATTATACTTTACTGCCCTCATTTGGTTCCAGATGCATCTCTCTTAGCAGAAGAAATAAGGTCAGAGACTCATCCCCAAAGAATTACAGAGCAGAGAAAGCTGACAGGGTGCCCCGTGCTGTGCTGTGCAGTGACCAGCCTCCTCTGGCTCACTCAGCAATGCTGCTGCAGTGCAGCACGTGCCCATGGTGCAGCACCCAGCATGGGACACCAACCTTGGGACTCCAACCTGGGGACCCAGCTTGGTGTGGGCGCTTGTGGCAGCCCTAGTACCTGATCCAGGGCTACCCCTGAACACAACAGAAGAGACGTGGGCACCAAGTTCATTCCACAAGCAGCAAGCCCACTTCTACAGGTAGGGTAACGTTCCTAAGTGTATCCAGCCTGACTTACCTGGGCAGCGCGTAGAAAAAAGAATATTAGAAGCAAAAGGGGAAGGCAGCATGAAGCAGCTGGCAGCACACCTGTGCACCAGCTTTGCTTGGCCGCTGGTTGGTGACTGGGCATCCCCTCATGCCATGGACACACACACAAAGGCCGCAATCTCTGCTCCTTATGGCGTGAGGCCCAACAGGAGCTCTGGGCCAAGGCCATGAGCACACACTCATCCCCACGCCGTGCACAGGCAGCGTGTGGCACAGCCACCACCCAGCACCGCCCGGCACAGCCACCAGCTGGCACCAGCGCCCACTGCCTGCAGCTTGCAGTGAGGGTCAGGCTGGACACGCTCTCTCCTGTACAGAGAAGGTAACAGTTTTTAATGGAAAGCCTGGCACCAACGGAGCTGCTGCCCAGCCAACAGCTCTTTTAGCCTACGCTGAGAGCATTTGCGCATGAATTACAACCACCTTCAGACTGAGATATGATGTTCTCTTTCATTTGCACATTTTCCACAGTTTCTTCCCTTGCTGCAGCAGTGACTGTGCCAGGTCCCCCCACAGAGGTCTGCAGGAAGGGCTCTGGGCAGCGGCACCGAGCGGGCACTGCACAGCCCAGCCCTGAGCACCTGCCCGGCCAGGAACCAAGCTGCCACCAACAAAGCCAGCACTGAGCTGAAAGGGGGAGAAACAGACAATGGATGATCCCAATAATGGGAGAAGATAACAAAGCCCCTGGATCCTAGCATCTGGCACTAAATGCACTTCTCTGTAAACTGAATGGCGGCTTCCAAACTGCGCCAAGCATCACTTCTTTGCCAAGGCAGTAAACAGCTTTTATCAGCAATAATGATGGCATAATCCCAGCTAAAAAGGAAAGTAACATATGGCAGCAGCCCTACAAACACCATCCCAACAAAGTAGGGGGCATTTTTATTACAGCGTCCACTTGCAGAAAACCTGCCAGACTCCTTCTCTCTTTTCTCCTCTCTTTTTTTTACAGGTTATCATCTTCACTGTTTGAGCTCAATGTGGCATTTGGGAGTTTTAAACTAATGAGTTCATTTTTCTAAGGGAAAAAAAAAAAAAAGAGGAAGAAAAGATACCCCAAACCAACAGATGACAACCAGCACAGGCAGGCATGTGAATGAACATATATGCTTAACACAGTGCTTTGGACAAATAAATGCTGCAAAGGTGCCGCATCACTTCAAGTGTTATTACACAGTTCAGTCTTAGGTGCAACGCTTTGTTTGGAAAACAAATACGTGGGAAGTAATAATTCAGACCTTCAAGTATTTTTTTCTTTAATGATGCAATATGTTATATAGGAGCACTGTTAATAGGTCAGGTGTAAATCGGTGCAAATTTTGTTTACAAGCAGATTTCAAAAACAAAATTAATCTAACATTATTAACCTTTTTTAATGGCTGGCATTCTCATTTATATTTGTGGATCTAATATTCACAAAACTGATTTCAAGCCCATCCGTGTATCTATCAATAGCAGTGTGAGGCACAGTGCAGCATGCCGGGGCTGCAGCACAGTTTGCTGTCACATGCCGTGCTTTTAATGGATGAAGCAGTGGTTCACCTTTCCCTATCTGTTACGATTTGCTAAAATATCATCTCCGAATAAAGAGATTCCAATCTCACTTCGGCTGCGCAACCTCATCACGCGATTATTTGAAAACATCACAATTCACTAATTACCATGCTAATTATTTTGCCCCATACGTTTGCCATCCTGTTGTACAATTAAACACAGCACAAACCTTTGTTTACTCCATGCAAATGCGCGCATTGCTCGGAGAATTAATGTGAAGAAGTGGAGGAATGCACTAATATTTTTTTTGACATCTTTACCTATAAATATTTTTTCAGACTGAAAAATGTATCTAATAGTTCCACTCACTGATGTGCACTGCAGTTTACCACAGTGTCTATATTTCTGTTGTCAGTTTTACAGTATCTCCCTTCATTAAACCTATCAAGTTTTCCTTTTGATCATGCAACCAAGGCCAGAAGACAGATATCTTCCTGGAACAGAGCAGTCTGCCAAGTCTTTCACAAGACCAGCTTTAACCTCCCTATTGATTTTCTCAGCACTGCAGCCATTCATTGTTTGTGACATTTGGCTGTCGGCTCCTTAACACCCTTCAACCAAATCAATTTCATATTTTTGTCAATGCCCTGCTAGAGGATGAGCAAAATAGGAAGAGACTTAGCATGATTTAGAATGTTGATTTCCTAGAGCAGTTTTACCCGTAGTTTTTACAACCCTTGTAAAGTTAATTCAACGTGTTTATTTAAGCATATGTAATAAATTGGGAGAGGAGCACTGCAAGAGCTAAGTTTCAAATTCCCCAAATCTAATTCAAGAAGGAAACTGAATTATTATATCAATGTCAGTAGGAACAGAGCAATCCCACTCCTCCCTGAACCCAAAGACCAACAGGGCAGGTCCCTGCCCAACCCCTGCTGGCTGTACCACGACCATGTTGGATCCCAGTTCCAGCATCAGGCACCTCGGGGTGCCCCCACCTCCACCCCCACACGATGAAGGGCAGCCAGGTCCTCCGTGGATGTGCTCTGAGCAGAGGCCATTAGCCAGCAGAAATTGCAGAGCTTCCAGGCTCAACGCAGAGCAACGCTGTTGAGAGTGATGCAGAGCCACATGCCATTGCCCTCAAACAGAAATTGCACATTTGTGCACATTTTGGGGATGTTATCGCAGAGGGCAGCCCTGTTGCTCCAGGCTGCTCCAAGTGCTGCCAACAAGAAGGGGGGAAACCCCACTGCCTTCTGAGCACCCAGAGAAACAGAAGCACATGACCCCAGGCCCAACCACGTGCAATCACCATTTCTCAAGGCTGTGCTGAAGCAGGTCTGAGCTGAGGAGAAAAGTGTTCAGAGGCTTTGCAGGAGCATGGGCCCTCCTGCACACACACATGGGATGCACCCATGGCCGGGGGCAGCCCCCTTGGCACGGCACCCCCTGTGAGTATGCAGCATGCTCATCTGATCAGCCAGAGACAGGCATTAAAATGTGGATTAGCAGCTTGGCAGCTTGAACAGCTTGTTTGAAGTCCTGGGCACCATGGTGCAAATACGTTTTTAGGGCATTTCTGGGCAGCATGCTAAAGATGTGGAGGATCGCAGCTGCATTTCCAGCACACCTGGATTTATGCCGCGCTCATCATGTGGCCTATAGGTGCCATGTGCTCAATAAACATGGAGAGGGAACCAGTTACTGCCTGCCATGGTCTTGTTTGATCTTTTGTGTTAGTCTGCACATCTCCTCATGTGCTGAGCCTTATCTCCTGCCCTCAGGAGGGAAAAAGCACAATAATGTTCAAAGCTCGGACAAAAAGCTTTTGCCTAGCAGGATCAGGGACCTTCCCAGTGTCTCAGCTCCTGGATCCTCCCGCAGCACTCCTGCAGCATTCCCCTCTATTTTTATCCATTGATAAATTAGAGATTCCTCCTTGAGTTGTGCTGGTTTCAAGGGTGAGAAGGATGGTAACAGTGCAGCTGACACTTCCCTACACCAGGGACATGGTGGGAGGGAACCCTACGCCTGGGAGCTGCCCGTAAGGCTGAGGGGCTCTTCCATCCTGGCCAGGCTCACCAGCCTGACCCATGCCTGGCACAGTCCTGAAGCAGAGGGCCAGCTTCCTGTACTGCAAAG
Organism: Coturnix japonica; assembly: GCF_054131305.1. NCBI lineage: Eukaryota > Metazoa > Chordata > Aves > Galliformes > Phasianidae > Coturnix > Coturnix japonica. The sequence continues at coordinate 3,144,682 of NC_140683.1, forward strand.
CCTAGGCCACCATACCCAGAGAGGGCCTGATGGAGAATTAATTGGAACAACCAATGGTAAAAATAGTTTCTAAGTCAAACAGCCTTGCCCCTAGGGAAGGAGGACAGGGTGTGTTTAAAATACTGTGCCTAAAATAAAAAATACTCTCATACTGGCAACTTACTTTGCTAGGTTTCTCGTGTGCCATCTCCAAGACCATGCACACGCTGTGTCCCCTCCTCCCAAGGGACAGCTGTAGGACACATACAGCCAGGCTTAAAAATAAAGCTGCCAGGCTGCGAGGTGTCCTTCAAATGTAGACTGCACCCAAACCAGTCCTCCAGTAATACTCAGCTGATAGAGTGCAGATGGGATGGGGTGGGATGGGGCAGAACATGACGGGACAGGATGGGACAGGCAGGCAAAACCCTGCAAGTGCTGCCTGGTGCACAGGGCTGGAGCACTGTGACCACAGGACCCTCACACCAGCTGCTGCCCCAAACATCCCAACACTGGTCTCCCTCAGCTGAAGTAAGAAGCCCCCAGTGTCATCCCTTCATCCCCAGCCAGCCAGAACGGAAGGTGCCTGCTGCTGGCCTCCTGCCTTGGTGAGAGGCACAGCAGCCCAGGAACCATCCCAGCACCCCTCGGCTCCCCCAGCACAGATGGTATCAAGGCAGTGACACAAACACCAGTTCAGCAGAGGGGTTTCAGCTCCCCAGTAGGGACCACTGCTCTGTGGAATGGGATCATGCTGTTGTTTTGGTCAGAGCTGCCTTTCAGTACCACCATGAAACAAGCAGCCAGACTTTACTTTTTTTAACAAGCACTGGGATGGAAAAGCTCCCAAAATACCAGGAAGACAATCCAAGGCATTTTTCATGCCCAATGAAGCAGTAAAAGAGCAGCTTGAAAAAAATGTATTTTAATATATTTACTATCTCTTTTAGTTTTCTAGTACCATGTGGGAGGACACAGGAATTTTTTGCTTCCAACAAACCAGGAATATTCTGTTATTTCTCTGTTCTCATACTGTGGGATTTTTTTCTGCTCTGCCCCAATATCCTCCAATTTCCAGCTGCAGCGTGTTTGCTTTGATGATTCCTTAACCTAGAAATAGTCTGCAGTTGTTTACCCGCTGGTAGAGCTTCAAATATTATATTCTCACATTTTTAAATCAGTGCAGACACCTGAGACAAAAAGTGTCCCAAAAGCTGCCTACAAGAGCTACATGCTGGTCACTCTTTCTTGTCAAGGTTGATTTATTGCCTCCTTGCTGTTCAATTTCACATTTTGTCCTCATCATATCCGTGGCTCATGATCATTCTAGGCTGACCCTTGTAGGGCAGGCAGGGAATATTGATAAAACAATTATCTGTTAGCCGTTCATTTGATTTTCCATTTCAATTACGGATTGCACGAGGCAAAAGGAAAAAGATTGCATCATTGATTTTTCTACCTTACAACAGTAAAGAGTTGCTTTGATGGTTATAGAATGAATGCAACTCGACCATGCTTTTAAAGGTCATATTTTTTGTTTTACTATATTTCTTAAAAGCCTTAATATATGCAACTGTACAAAGGTAGGAAGACTGCATCGCCGGCTCAGACGTAAAGCACACATACGTCAGAGAAACAGTGGTGGAGAAAAACACTCACTCTGATGTATTTACAACAAATCCGATCTTCCCAAACAAACTCCCCAGCATCATCTCACAGCTGAGACGCGGCTCTGCAGTCAAACGCCTGCCTGCAAATGCCTCTCCTTGCATGCAGCTAAGGAGAATTTAACAAGCTGTTCCTGGAAAAGTGGCCTCCTGCCTGATGGAAAGCGCCATGCTCCGTCTCTCGGCTCCACAGTATTATTGCACATTAAGAGTTTGTTCAATTCACGTAGTATGCAGAGAGCTGCTACAGAAAGAGACGTATTATCTCTACTAAACAGAACTATGTTAAAACTTCACCTATCTGAGAGGATGATAATGTGCTCTTGCCAGCCAGTGATCCAGGACGGTCACACTCGCGCGGAACGGTGCTGAACCTCCTGCACTTCATTACGGTTCAGCGCGTGGTGCAGCTCCGGGGGATTTTCACATGGCCGACCCTTGCACAAGTTCAGCCTTTGATCAAGGTTTAGCGTGCCTGGAGTGGCCGCGGTGCAGGAAAGGGTTTCCATTTTCTGTGTCATGGGGTGCCAGCGCTGATCTCCTTAAAGCCCTAGAGTTTTCTTCCAAGACTGGATTACGCTCAGCAATTAAGGTAATGAACTGGCTGAGGTAACAAAGCATAATGATCTCTTTTGTCCTTTGAATGCTTATGAACTCCGCTCATTCACAATAGTCTGGATTGCAAAGCTTTCTCCAACACTGCGGCTTAAAACTGTGTAAAAATGATTACTTCCATTATGCCTTCATGGTTTGACATTTTTAATTTAAACACCTGTAATATTTGAGCATACTTCTCAGAACCAAAATACCCACTCTCAAAGAATGCTAGCTTGTAATTCTTGTAATATTTTGACATCTTATGAGCATTATTTTAATGCCTGAAAAGATAATGTGATGAATCCATTACAAATGTATCAAAATATCGGTATAAGGGACTGTTTCTCACTTTTTGTTTCACAACAATGGATTTCTTTAAATAAAGGCACAACAGCTCGCAGAGCAGCAAGATTTTCATAAAGCAGCGCTTTGCACCAACAATGCCAATAGCCGAGCCACGCTGCTCTGCCTATGTGCAGATAAATGCAACACAACTTTCACCTCAAACAAAGTCCTTTTATGCTGTATTAAATACTGCCTTGCACTTTACAATCCTTTCTGAGCACAAGGTATTTTTATACCGCTATTTCACTTTTTTAAAGCGTTTACTTAAGGTTTTATTTATTTATCTTAAAACATCTGGCTACTACTTTTACCTTTTTTCAAATTTTTTGCATGATATAAACCTTCCGCACTGCAGAATCCGCTGCACTCTGATCTTTCATCTTAACACATTTCCAGCCCCAAATTTCACTTCAATCTCACCTCATCTCTCCATACTACATTAACCCCTGGCAATTGCCTTCCAAATGACCCCATTAAGCTGTAATTGCCTCAGCAGGCCTGCACTTTCGCTTGTAATTCTGTACCTCTCATCTCCCAGACGTTCTCTCAGCATCATTTCGTGTTCTGGCTCCCTTCACTGAGCTCAGCTTATGACCTCGCTGCACCATGGCCGAAATGACTACTAAAAGCATAACAGAGACGGAATTCCATTACTTATTTTTAAAAGTTCTCTGGTGCCCTAATGTAATATTCTTTGGGGAGTGTTGTCAAGGATACCAAGCACCAGCCATTAAAACCTTTTGTTTCCCAAGGCATTCCGTCTTTTATTAATAAATAAAGATAAAGAGAAGCTCATCCACCCTCCAGAAAGTCAGTGTGCGTTTGCAATGGTCTGGTACAACTTAAAGCCTTATTCTGTCCCTTTTATTTAGAGAACAGCTGGGTTACACCTAGCAGCGAGGAATCGCAGGCTGGGAGCTGCAGCTCACTCTTCCCAGCAGAAGTGCTGCCGTTCACAGATAAATTAAAGCTGTTCTGCAGATAATTTTGCAGGAGCAGCTCAGCACAGTAATGCCTGCCTTTAGCATATGCTCCCCTCTCACCTATAATGAAAATTAAAGCTGAGGTCTGGGTAGACCTAAGCATGGACACCAAACAGGGGAAAACACTAAAACTATCATATCCCACTGTCACCGCTAACAGTCCATCAAGGATAACGGGAATCCCCAGTGGGGGCGAAAAAAACAGCATGGCAAAAGCTGGCTAATCCTTTAACCGGGTTTGTGGCTCAAATGCGTTAAGGAGGATCCTCCTGCTCACGGCTGTTGTGAGACGGCCAGGAGACATATATTTTAGATTGAAAATTAATTGGTGCTGGATCCAAGCAAGCCTTTGTAGCAAGCAGTAACCTTTTCATTTTATGGTCATGACACTGAAATATTAAGAGCCCTCTTCTCCCATAAACTATATAAACAGAGGCACTCTGAAAAATGGAGGCAGTTTTTTTCTGTGGCAGAGAAAGAGTTTTACTCTTAATTCACAACAAAGCCTGGCGCTGAGCCTGGGGGTGGCAACAGGCCTGGCTGCTGGCGGGGCTGTAGCACTGGGCCCATGGCAGGGTCTTCCCATAGGGAAGATTCCGGTGGCAGCCTGGCCCTGCCATGCCCCTTCCAGCTCTGCAGCACCAGCAGCAGCACCGGGTCTGGGCTGGGAGTAGCGGACCCAGCCCATCCACTGCTGGGTGTGGGGAAGTGGGACAGAACAGCTTCACTGTGTGTGTGACCTGCTACCTCTGTCCTTACACTGGGATCAATGCTCCTCAATGCCATCATGGACAGCACAGGATCAGCTCAACTCTCCATCTGACTTAGGAGACCCAAATGTTTGGGGCTGAACTTGTTTCAACCACATTTGAGTCAGTTTCTAGCCACGAAACAGATTTAATTCCTGAGTCCCAATCAAAGGTGTACTCCTGAGATTTTTTCATTTCTCCCCACTGGTGAGATGGAGACCTGTGCCCAAGGACGTCCACATTCCTGGGGGGCTGGGAGCTGGCAGTGCTTGCAGTGCCCCATGCAGTGCCTGCAGTGCCACATGCAGTGCCCTATGCAGGGCAGTGTCCTCCCAACCTCTGCAGGACAGCTCAGCACTGAGGCTGCACTGGACAATTCCTGCAGAGGCTGTCCACCAGCCCCAGCCATGTCCCTCTGCCTGTCTTCAGGGAAGGACTGACATAAATACACGATACAGTCAGTCTAATCACGTATCTGCTCTGAAGGTATCAAAGGAAATAAGAAATAAAAGGTAACTTCCACATAAAGGGATGATTTCTGCTGGCAGATGTCCGAGCTTGTCCTCTCCCCGGCTGCATGTATGCTGCACGCTGCAGCCAGCACCACAGCTCTGTCTGTATTTATTCCACACACCAGCCAGGAAATTTCCATTTCATGCACCACTCACATTTTGTACTGATTCCACAAAGTCAGTGTTTACACTTCACATAAAACCAAGAGAAACTCTAATTGGTTTGTTGTTGCTATTGTTTTGAGATCTCAGTTTAGGCTCATTGGGCTCCAATTCTGTTTGTTTATCAGTGAAGCTTAAGTTATTAAAGTGAAAAGCGGAGTCAGGAACCTGAGTAAAAAGTCAATGTAAGTACTTACTTTATTTTTGTTTCTTTTAAAATGAACTTTGATTTTATCATATTCCACTAGTCTGTAAAGCAAAGATAATGCCATTCCTGTCAGCAGCCTGGGGAGAGACTATCAGCACCAACAAAGGCCACAGTCACCAGACCCGATTCTGACCCGGTCCAACTGTGAGCACACAGCAGCACGGGGCTTTGCACAGCGCTGAGGCACAGCTCTGAGCATCACCTGCCTGCCAGCACTGCACTGGCCCTTGCTCCCCAGCACCCAGGAGCAGTGTAGTGCAATGCCAGCATCCTCATTCTTGTGCAGCATTTTGCTTTTCTCCTATGGTAACAAGAAACAGAATCTGCACAAAATTTGCTGGGCTTTTCTATGCAGAGGTTACATGAACATTGCCAAAAACGAACCTCAGAAATGCTACAAACATCCAAACAACTGCAATCACTCAAGACAAAGTACCTCCATCTCCAAAACTTCGCAATATTTCTTGTTTGTCTAGTTATTGAAGTAAACACCAGTTAGAGAGGCACTCTATCGCCATTTCCAGAGCTACTGGACATATCAAATGAAAACAGCAAGTCATGAAGCATAACATGGCATCAATGCCATAGCAGAGAGAACTGTGAAAAATGAGCTGTGCTCCTTATATTCCTTGTATTCCTCTCCTTGCTATGAACCAACCTAAATAATTCCCTGCCCCATTTGCTTCTTACCCACTTGGTGAGGGTGGTGTCCCTGAGCTCTGTAGGGAGTGCCAGGGGATAAAGTCACACAGTCACATTCCAGAGAAGAATTTTCTGAGCTCCAGGAACAATGGCGTGAAATTAGAAAGCAAAGGAGAACTGCAAATGAAACACTGCTTCTCAGTAGCAGACCCAAAAATAGTTTTGCAGGTTTGTTTTGATTGCAATGTCTGCAGACCTGATACTGCACGAAATGGCAGCCAGAGAGACTGTGTGTAAAACAAACAGCCCATCCACATGGTCTTGAGAGCAGCACTGATACGATGCACATGGAGATGCTGCCAGCCAAGCGAGCCATTAGAGAGAAGCACAGCAGTTTCCAAAGCTTTCTAAGAACATTTCTAGTTTCGGAACATTTTCTCTGCCTTTCTGAAGTTTTCCCACCTGAGACACCATTCCTGGAGCTACGGTCACAGTCACACATGGCCCATCTCCCCTGTTCCCAATGGGTCAGGGCTGTGTCACTGCTGGCCCAACTGCTCTGGGAGTTAGGGTTAAACCCCTCAGAAGGGATGATTACGGCATCGTTAGGAGCCCTCTCACCATCTGTGCCAGGCACTGGAATTGTTTTCTCCTTCATCTCTGGCTGCATGTGATGAATGGATGAGGAGAAAAGCCAGGTGCTGCCCTCAGGAAGAGCACTCCCCCTCGTACCTCACTCAGCACTGATCTTTGGTGGCAGTGAGAGCCAGCTCCAGCAGGAAGGTCTGCAGTGGGGCTGATAGGCTCCTGGAGGAGCCGTGTCTGCCAGCAGCTTCCCAGCACCACGGGCTGTGTCCCCACGGCCATGCCCTCAGGAGCAGGCAGAGCCCAGCTGGCTGCAGTGTGACCCAGCTCTGGCTTTTACTGCCAGTGTGCACAGTGGCAAAGCCAATTTTAATTGTGAAAATAAATACAGTATTTTGCATCGCCCCCCTTTTAAACCTTGCACCAAGAGTGAAATCTTCTGTTCCTACCAAGGCAAAAAGCTTCTGTCCTAGAGGACACATCTGACGAGCTCTATCCTCTGCTCATTTTGGTTCCTCAACATTTTTACTTTTAACTTCTAATTAACTCCTAATCCCTAAGCTCCCAAGGAAATTCTCAGTTATTCTCTTTTCTGCTTCTCAGTTCTCACAGCTGACAGACACAAGCACTGCTCATATCACTGCGGTGACACACACAGAATCAAGCGGTAATATTAACATGTTACATAGACACACTATGTTACATCAATCCCAGTGCAACAAACCTGAATGAACTACAGGTAGATCCTATAATTCAAAGCAAGAACTGAGCAAGAAAGAGGAAATTATGTGGATAATAAGACACCTAAAGCCTATTCAGCAACCCTTCCATGGTGACCAGTCCAGCAGAACACCGTTCTGTACTGAAGGCAAACAGTGGATACTAAAAGTACCTACAGCCCCCATTATAAAATGTTTCATATGGAAAAAAAATACTCCTTTTGTAAGTAAAATGATACAAAGCAGAAGCTGACGATAAATTTTTCCTTTCAGTTTTAATCAGGCTTGCTGTTGTAAAAGCTCAGCAGACAGTGACGCGAGACACTGCCTCCCAACTTCGGTTCACCTTTGCCGTTCCACCAGGGACACCATGTCAAGATTGTTCAGCTTTTTTGATGAGTGCTGCGTGGGTAACTAATGTGTAAATGCAGATACGTATAGAAAGCAGTTTTGACAGTGATGTATTGCAACTGGTTCCAGATGTCGGCAAGGGATGCTCGGCCAGGCACCTGGGGCTCGCCTGCCACAGAGCTGCACCAGCACCAAACCACTCTTCAAGCAGATCACAAGGCTTTAACTCTCCAATTATAATCTTATTAAATAACCATCACTCGAGCTTCTGCTTCTCCTCTTCCAAGATGCCTACAAAATACCTCCGTGTTGTTGCTCATATTTTAATTTTAATTAAGGGGAGATAAGCTGTAATGTGAAGCTTTGCATTAAACCTTGCAGCTTGGTTGTCAACGGGAACCTCAAACAAAGCTGTTGAATTGGTCAAAATTAACTTTGTATTAATATTTAATAATTTTTATATCACTATACTACATTTTTGCTCGTTGCACGTGCCAAACATTTAATTAGATGCCCCCTCACTGCTGCAGTAAATGTTGAGATGGTGCAGCAAACACTGTTTCCTAGGGAAGATTACGGACAGGTAGTGAATTTGCCTTTGATAGCAGAGCAAATGGCTCTGGAGACTGCTCTAAAGGAGAGCGCCTTGCTTTGTGATTGTGAAATCCACTGGGAATACACTGTTTAAAGAAACTACCTACCCACAACGTACATCCATTGCAGCAAGAAGAGGGCAGCCTGCAGGTGGGAGGGCAGCACACGGAGCAGCTCCACAGCCGGCCCTCCTGCTCTGCCAACAGGGGGATTTTAAATAAAAATAAAAATGTGTATTGAAAAATTAAGTAATTAATTAGTGCAATAACAGTCACACTGGATGCACAATTAATGTTGACAAGCTGCTGGAAGATGTGGCCAGAGGAGCAACTAGGCAGAGTGCGCGTTACGTTCCAAAGAGCAGCATTTAACCTAGAAAGCTGATAAAGTTGCTCTTCTTACAGCAGAAGTGTTTGTAGCTCAGCTCCAACATCAGCGTTTGGTCCAAAGGGAATTTTTTCAAACAACCTGTCTGTCTCCCTCCTCCTTCAACACCAAACTCGGAGCTCCAATCAAAACCACTCTCAGGGGATCACCCTGCAGCTCTGCTCCTTCCATGTGGTTTTGATATCAGGCATTCGCTCATTGATCAAGATAGCTGCAGAAAGCAAGCTTGCTGCTTATCCCAGAACAAAGAGGAAGACCTATGCCGCTGATTTTCCCTATCACATCTGAGGGTTCAGGGAGCGCTTAATAAAAGCAGGGCCAGAGATGAGGAGCGGCGCTGCCCGGCGCTGTGTGCCCACCCACAGCCCCCACTCAGTGCTGGACCCAGCATCCAGCACAGCTTATTTGTAGTGCCCTGTTCAGCCATGGCCTAGTTGGATGCGCTGGGTCTGATGCATATTGACTGGGGGAAAAGACAGACTGATCAGGGCCTGTTAGTTTTCCAGTTGGATCGTCAAATTTATTTCCAACCTGCATTTAAATATCAACCTGTAAAATTTTATCACCAGCACAAAATACGCTAATGAACAGTGCCAGACAGCACAAGAGCCGTAAACTCTCTCTTTCTGCTTATGGGGCTCCTGTTACAACACACCCTCGCTGGCCATTTGTGCACATGCTTCCCACAGCGACAAGAACCGCTACTGGGCCGGGCTTCCTTCTGCCTCCTGCAATGGGAAGATGGAGCTGGCCAAGCAAGGAGAGAAAGCTGCAGGTCATCCTGATTGAGCACAAAGCTTCTCAATGGCATGCTCTGCATTTTGACATGGTAGGCAGGAACCAAAGGACCTTTAACTTCGCTAAAGCAGAAGCCAATAAAAAACGGTCTTTTCCTGCAGTCCATATATCGGTCTGGGAGATACTTCACAAATGATGCACTCATACGTAAGCAGGAGTACATGCATGGGTGTGTGCACGTGTTCATGTGTGTGCATGTGTACATATGGGCATGCACACAGCTCTTGCTAAGTGCTGGCCCTTGGTTTCTTCTGTCCTGCAGGCAGCTGTTGGAGCAGGTCCAGCACTGCCCTCACCAGACTCCCCACACCTGTATGTACAGCCTGCAGGCAGAATGCAGGGACATGGGGCAGTTCCCTGCAGCACATGCTGGCATCCCCCAGCCCTGCCCACTCCCTGGGCACCTGACATGAGGACCTAGCAGCACTTTTGGGTGCTGCCTGAGTACTTCTTCATGCACTGCAGTAATTTTTACTCAAATTTTCTAATTTGTTTTCTGCTTCCTGGCTAACAAACAGGATAGGAGTCATGTCTGGAAAATCCCAAAATGACTCAGGCAGCTAATAGCAAGGCAGAATGTTGGGCAAGTAATTAAGATGGTTGGATAATTGCAAGGAATGTTAATTGTCCTGGCTCTGTAGCTCAGCGCAGTGCATGGTTTGCAGCCACAATCCCACAGTGGACGTTGCACCCCATGTGGGAGCAGTGCCACCAGTACAGCAAACCACTGCTGGTGTGCACCCTCTGAGCTGCCTTCAGAAAGAGAAGATGAGGATAAGCAGCCATGGGTGGACACTGAGCACAGACCTCGTCCTGCAGAGTTAATGGGGTATGCAGAGTCCCCCTCAGAATCCCTGTGCTGAGCCCATTCTGCACAAGTTAGTCAACCTGAGCCCTCTGCACCAAAATATGTCCTCAACACACAACTGCTCTGCATGTGTTTGGGCAGCACAGTGGGTCTGCTAAGTCAATAACTCAGGAAACAGATTGGAAACTTAGGTTGGAAACAGAAGCACCAGGGATGTGCGCTACCAGACAGTGGGAACACTGAGGTCCGCCTGCTGTTGTGTTCAGCCTTGTCCTGCTCCCTGCCGGACACGGAGCCTCCACCCACAACACACATTTTGGTTACAGTGATACAAAAGTTGCTAAGAAATACAAGTATCTCATAGTTGCCACTTGCAAGTCAACCACAAATCAGCAACATGTTCATCGAACCTTCCCTGTGTGTCTGATTCTCAGTAAAATAGCAGGTGAGCTAAAATCTGGGCTTCAAACAGACAGGATGTCAATGCAAGTAGAAAACATTTGGAGACAGAGCTGGGAAGGCCTTTCTCACACAGTGAGTCTTCAGTACGGAATGACCTAGCAGGCAAATTGTGCCAGGCAGAAACATCAGGATTGTTCATGAAACAATTAGATAGGCTCATGTGGGAAACAGGGTACTTAGCAAAGAACACACTCGGATGCTCCAATGGACTTTACCCCAATTAACAATGTATCCCAGAGCCTCACACTGAGCAGCACTGTGTGCACTGAGCAGCATGGCACGCATGGAGCAGCAGTGCCAGTGGTGGCAGGCCTGCTGTCACCAGCAGCAAAGAGGTACAAAACCAGGAACACAGGTAGGTGCACGGGAGCATGTTACTCACCCTGAAAAATCATCATCACCACCAAAAACTGTATTTCGGGACACAGACATTAAGAATATGCTGCCCTAAAACATGCTCTTTATCTCAGAGAAAGCATGAGTGTGTACCATGTGATGGAGCAGTTGCTATGGTAATGCTCTTTATTGAATAGCAGACTAAACAAGTGCATAAAGCCCATTTACAGAACAGCATGTACAAGTCCATGAAACTCACACAGCACACCAGCACAGGGTTTCAGGTCCATGCAAAAGCAGAGGCATCAGACCACAGTGTTACATGGCATGCAGCTGGCTGTCCCCAGGCACACACCACAGCAGGACTCAGTGCCAGGCACGTGGGTGGGACACATCCCACCCAAACTTTCCTTTGCCAGATGCAAGGCGAGCAGCCAGCGCCCTGCACACGGTGCCTGTTGGGATGCAGGCATGTCCCCGCGTAGCAGCACAGCCATGCCCAGCACTTGCATGTGGCAGATACCCCATGGTGCTCAGGGCAGCTCAACAGCAGTGCTGTGCCCGGTGTGGGTGATGTGGAGCTGTCAGAGGAGCCCTGTGGGCCTCCAGGAGCCAGGGGACAGCTGAGGTTCAGCTGCTCTGGAAGGGAAACAAACATGCAGGCTGTGCCAAGCAGCCACGGCCACTGGGCAGGGCGGAGTGTGAAGCGGGGTGCATGGCGGCAGGGGGACAGCACGCCATGCAGGACGGGCAGAGCGGGCACAGTGCCTGCAGCACACAGCACACAGCACAGACTGCTTCTCGCACGTACTACACACGGAGGGCACCAAACTTTGCATTCTGCCACCATTTCCCAAACTTGTTTGCTAACATCACATTTTTTATTTTACTTATTTAGGGAAAATTACACAATTCTTCATAGCGCAGTTTAAAAATAACTCCACTATTAATGCAGGCCCTTTATTTAATCACTGGCTAATTTACTCCTGACAGAAAGTAAATTCCACTATTTTCTGTGAGGCTTTATGAAATTGCCATCATTTTTAATTAATTCTTAATTAAAATATATTACACCACAGCTTCTACCCATCTCTCTTGATATTCTAACATAATCAATTCAAGACCATTTACATATCATTAATTAAAAGCCTTCCTCTCTCATCCTTAAAATCATAATGAGGCTCTATTTCTCATTAGCAGCCTTTAAGGGATAAAATAACAATACAGACAAGAATGAATGGTAATTTCAAAAACCTCTCTTCTGCTCTGAGGGCTTCTCAGACTGGACAGTGACACTTTGGAAGTTCTCTGCTCCAGGAGTTCCCGAATGTTTTGTAAAGATAAATAAATAAGCCGCCAGCACCCAGGTTGTGTCCCAGCCCTCTGCCAGCACCGGGCACTGAGAGCTAACAGCAGGTCCTCCCAGCCCCAGGCGCAGGCTGGGAGCAGCACAGGAGCAGCCTGGGGCAGGCACAGGGCAGTGTGTGGGGCTCAGAGCTGTGTGCCATGCTCTGGGCAGAAGGCTTCAGCCACAGCACAGCCAGTCCTCAGCTCCTTGCTTATGTCCAAAGCCATAATGACTCCCCGAATCATCTTCAGTTGCTGCACGCAAAAATATTTCAAATCCCAAGACTTAAATATGCATGGGGGGCAGTGATAGATAGAAATTCAAATTTATACGTGGTGTTGTTTTCTAGTACCTGCCAGTGTTGGGATGAAATATATCACACCGGTATTAGCAGGGAAGGGCTGAAATAGGGAAGATAGTGTTAAGTTCCAATAATTAAACTCCAGAGCCAAGACATGTTTCATGTATTCATAAACGAGCTGTGATATATGCTGCTCTGTAAAGAATTATCACTTATTGATAATGAAAGGTAAAAATTAACCACCTATTTCAATGGCTCCTCTCCTCTTCCACAAGTTTAAAACTGCATACATTTCAGAAAAGATTTACTGCAACTCACGGCTTTTAACCTACTATTTTCAATATTTTGTCCGTGAGTGAGGAAATTAATACAACTTCCACTAAGATTATTTTTACGATTAGTGTAAAATAAAATTTCATGGCATATCTCTTGCCTTGAGCAGCAGGGACAATGACTGTCTCTTCTCACTCTCAAAAAGAGACTGAATTAAGCCTTAATTTGTTATTGCCTTTTTAAATATGGTTTATTATTCACAGCAATTTCCAGGCAAACCCTGAGCAGAGCAGGGAAGCAGAGCTACTATCAGAGAATGACAAAAAACAACACAAGTAATAGACAAAAAATCAGATCTATGTCTCGGGAATGTTATGCAGAGTTATTGTCACCAACATTAACGATATCTAGGTGCTGCATATCAGGCAAATCAGATTTATATCACTGTCTTCTGCCAATTGCAGGTGCTCCACCACAAGTTGTCAAGACAGCCTGTCTGAGTCTTCACACGTCAGACAGAATCACAGCACTTGGTGTTTTGGTCTGTTGACAGCAATTTATTTTGATGTGTTGTCACAATACGGAATTCTTCGAGGCTCTGCACCATGGTGCCAGCAAGTCCTACTGTACTTTCCTGCTGCCAGATGCTACAGGTTCATACAGGGAAAAAACATTGACAACTAAAAAAAAAAAAAAAAAAAGAAAAAAAGAAAAGAAAGAAAAGGGAGATTTTGTAAGTGTTCAGAAGATGCCAGGGCTGAGGCATGTACTGCGAGTGCAGCCGAGAAGAGTGGGCCTGTCCCAACCTCAGTGCAGTGTGAGGGGTTCATATCCTGCCCAGGTCCTGCCCCCATGCTGCCCAGGTCCTGCCGGTGCTGCCTGGGACTTTGAATGCAATGTTTGCAAGGGTACTTTGCCCTTCCCCAGAGCCTTCTCTGCCTCCCCCAGGGACCAGGCCAGGGGGCACACAGGGCTCAGCCCACACCCCAAGAGATGCCCAGAAGCACACTGTGCTGAGCAATGGGGCATGGCCACCTCTGTGCCATGAGCCAGTGCCTCCGGCTTTGCTGGCCTTTGCTGGCACTGTCTGAAAACAGTCTCCAAACATTCAAACACATGGAACGTCACTCCTGAGGTATTTTAGTGACCATATCCATTCTGAACCTCTTGCTTTTGAGGGCTTGGGTCTCTCCCGGCCGCAGTCTCTGCCCAGTGCTGGCTGCCCCACTGTGCCCCTGCAGCATCCCTTGCACCAGGAGCATTTCCTGAGGAAAAAATGCTGACTGCAAAAAAAAGAACGGGGGAAAAAAAAGGAGAGGTAAGTAAAAGTGGGGAATTCTTTTCAAGGACTGCTTGATTAGAAACAACCACATTCATATTCAGACCTTTTAGAAGCCAACTCACCTCTCTCAACAAGGTGTCTCTGCGGATATTTGCCCTGCTTTGTTATGGGACTCCCGGCACTTCTAATAGAGCTTCTAAATAAAAAAAAACAGCACATTTGTACTGCCAGGCAATAACCTTCACATTTTACTCTTCATTCATAATGAAAATTAAGGGCACGTGACCTGCATGCTAGGTGGTTTTCAGAACAACATGCAGGCAAGTGTAGAAAATCCATGGTGCAGGCATTGCAATTGCAAAGAGAGTGCCTGGCAGCACACAGGAGCCCCATGAAAGCAGCAGGCACTGCAGGCAGCGCACAGCCCTCCTGTGCACAGGGCTGGCTGGCAGGAGCTGCATTCGTTCGCTGTGATAATGCCATATGAAAAGCTGTTTGTGGTTATTTTTCATTCAGAAATATGATACAATAAAGATATCGCTATTATTCTGTGTTTATACTGGAGGAAAAAATAACTAATGCAATTTGATCCCATACAAAAGCACAGTGCTCGCAGAAAGGAAGGCTGTAATTTGACAATCAACCCTTACGGAACAAACTTGATGTGCTGAAATGTTTATTCCAGAAGAAATACTTCCAGAGAATATTGCAGTGAAATGGGGTAGGGAGTCGAACATTGATATGAAAAATATTCCCACTCACAATATAACAGTAAGTGCAGCTTCACACGCACTACTGAATGGGCCGCACAGAGCACAGCCCACTTGGGAGCAGCCAGGACTGTGGGGTGTGTGTCATCACTGTGAGCAGGCGATGCCAATAGCCCAGCACAGGTCGCATCACTCCTGGCCTGCTCACCTCTAACAGAGCTGGGGATGATGGCTGCAGCCCATGCTGCCCATTCACAGGCAGCCCCACTGCTGGCCTGGCTGTCCCAAACAGCCCCACACCAGATGAGCAGAGAGCAGCATGCGGCAGTGTGGGGCCAGGCTGTGCTCCTAGCAGTGCTGCCTGACAGTGCTGTATGGCAGACCAGTGATACACAGAAGGGAGCTGGGCTGCTGTACTCCATGTGGGCAACTTGCCATTTGATCCTCATATCCAAGTGATCACTATAACCAAATGGAGTCAATGACGCGGACACCAATTAACACATGCCACTCCGATTTGCTTTTCTGTGCCATACTTTATTAAACACTTTCAGAAGTAATTGAACAACATTGTTATACAATTAAGCACTATACAGTACTGCACTTTAAAACAAAAGCTATGACAGTTCTGTACTCTATTAGTGCTGTTAGATACTGTGTAATGTGGTAAGTAATTAAAAGCTAGAGCTACAGTACTGTAACAATCCTAATCAGACTCCAATTCCAGCAGCAATAGAAGTATATTAATTTTTTAATACAGCACACGTACCCCAGGGTTATTGTACAAAATCCGCATTTTCTGCTGCAAGAACAACCAAAGTCACCCTCAGTTTCTGCTAAGCCACAGCTGCTGAACACTGCTTCACCATGCCCATGCCAGCATCCATGCCAGCAGATGCACATCTGGACCTGGTCAGAGCCATACAGGATGGGAGCCCTGCACCAGGGACCCCAGCAGTTCCTCACCACTCGCCACAAGCTGTCTGTGTAAGAGCTGCTCAGCAAGCTGCCTTATTGACATGGCGTGACACACTCCTGCTCTAAACAGACAAATCTGCTTTTGCAGCCTGTGTCACCCAGTGACTGAGGTCAGCTGCCAGCAGGGCTCCAGCATGTAGAGACAAACACTGATCCAACAGGCTCCCAGCCCTGGTCCCTTTCCTTGCTTCATGTGAAGATACATTCTGCATAAAGCAGGGATTCCTAAAAGACAGAGAAATCAGCCCAGGGAGGTTTTCTGTGCACAAACCAGGCCCTGTTTTGTACAACTGTTTATAGAGCAGTCTGGCTGCTGGTGGGCTCCTCTGGCATGTGGAGGTGGCAGCTGCAGCTGGAGGTGCACAGTGCAGCATTGCTGTCCCACCTCACAGGCTGCACCTGCATGAACCCCTCCAGCTTCAGGCTTTCAGAGAAAGAAAATGTCACTGTTACACTAATCAATTCCGCAGTTTTAAGCACAGTAAGCAGCTGCAGCATTAATAAGTCTTTCTATTCTCTCTGGAAATGATATTCTGTAGCCATAGTATATAACTGAGATGATGTGCACGTACTGAAGCACTGTGGAAATCTATTGAACATACACCTCCACCAACCCAACTCCCTCTTCACTGTTCTTCCTGCTCAGTAAGCACAGGCTGTAAAGCAGGAAGGGGACAGCTTTAGCCTGTGTCAGAATGAACCCAACCCACAGCACTGCTTTGCAGAGGAGCTCATCTGACACTGCATGCCAGGGGACAGCAGGATCCCGTGCAAACTCAAGTTATTGGGTAAACAGAAAGTCACTTCTGCACACTGTTTCAGGAAAGATCCTCTCCTTGGCAGCACACTCAGGCTCAGAGGAGTGATCTTTGCCCCTCATCAATAATGACAAGCAGGTGCAGGTCCCAAATGTTTTGATCCTCACTTCTTCCCAGGGGACAGCAATGTCCACTCAGCAGCCACACAGTTCTGCCAATTACAACAGTTGTTCACAGCTCATATCCATTATTTCCAAGGCACAAAGCCAGGATTTTTAACTGAGAGATGCTCCTCACCATCAAATCAAGCAAAACAATCGGCAACCGAACTCCAAGTCTTGTGCAGCTCACTGTGAATGTAAACAACACGGACTGGAAAACCTGAGTTTAAATTTGCCTCTCTTTCAAGGAGAACACCACTCAGTGAAGGAAAGAATGCAAGAGCTTGCAGAGACCCAAATCTCTTCGCTTCCTCTCTGATAAATCTTTCTGCTATGTCTCCCCATTGTACCACCGTGCTCCAGTCATCACCATAAATAGCACTCTCAAAGGCTGCAGGAACAGTATATTCTTTTATTTAGAACATAAGGAAAGAAGGAACAGGAGACAGGAAGATGTAATTACAATATTTCAGATTAGTGGGATGAGCAGAACCAAAGCAGAGACAACAAAAGAAAGAAGGTTCTTATTCAGACAGCCAGAAAACAGGTAAGGAAATAGCACCAAAAAAAGGCAAAATGAAATAAATCTTCTGCTGCTCTCAAGCACCAGGCTCAAGAAAAGTGCAAAAAAATAGGAAGTTGATGGCTAAGAGAAGACCCATCACCCTCATCTCTGGCTTCCGAGGTATTCCTGCTGCAAGGACTAACTCCTATCTAAACGGATAAAGTAACAACTAATGCAACACTGCATAACAACAACAGCCTCAACAATAACCACACATATTTGCATAGGAAAATCAGAGCTGATTCACACTCCTTGGTGTCCTGGGAACCTCAGCGCTGTGTTTATCACAGGATAAAGACAGAACCACCAAGGCTGGAAAAGACCTCCAAGATCACACAGTCCAACCAACCAGCCACCCCCAACACTCCCCACTAAACCATGTCCCTCAGTACCACCTCTACACTACGCATACTTCTGATAGGCTCCCATTAACTTCATTATGTAAGTCTGAAGACTTCCATCATAAAAAAAATCCAAATTGCATTCCTGTTGCATCACAGCTAAATTTAAACTGTTTTGCACACCTACAGAATAGCGCGAGGACACAGAAATTTAAATGGGAGACAAAGAGAGGTTTAAATGAAAGGACTGCAGTAGCAACACTAAGCTACATATGGCCTTTGTCTGGAGGGCACATTGCACGTCTAATGTCCCAGTCCTCCTTTTGGAGGAATTCTCTCTGATGCCAGGATGTAAGAATACAGCAAATCTACCCAGTGCTTTTATAAAGCAATGAATTCTCCAAATGGAGCTGACAATAACAACCCCCTGAAACACGGAGCTCCACTGCTCCACCTCCATGGCCATGGGCTGTTCTCTGGATCCTTTCCCTTCTGGTAACCTCAGATACTCATTTGAAACTCCTTAAGAGTATTCAGAAACCTGTGGGCCTAACTTCATGTTACCTGCAGCTTTCTTATCAGCTACAAACTTAAGATGGAAAAGCTCTATTAACCTTTAATCTGTGGTACAGAGACGGTATATTTGATATGAAAATTGGAGCCTCCTTTGTATTGGGACTGGGTATGACAGGAATGACTGAAAATCATCTGAGCTTTTAACCACTAAAGAATTTGAGTTAGTTCCCAAGAGGTTCTGACAGCCACACCCTGACAACAAATATTCTGGATGTGAGAATAAACAACATCACAGACAGAAAAAGTATTGTCTTCACCAGCAGGAAGAACATGACCTAAAATACATACCTCGACCTCAGCTCCCTCCCTCTCTCTCCCCTCCCCCCTTGTATCCCACTGCAAGGATACAAACCTCAGTGACTGAAAATACAGCATTTATTGACAATATCTGAGTATGGATAGTCAGTGATACAAATGACCTTCTTCCTCCAAAAATCTTTCTGAAGCAAAATTTGTGCTGAGAGTCTCTTGCTTAAGGAATACATGTGCTTATGTCAAATACATCAGGCCAGGGACTGATACTTGCTTAGGCTTAGAAGTCACTGGGGCTAGGCACAGAAAATAAAATGGCAAAGGGAATACAGTGTTATTTATTAACTTTATCCCCAGAAGCCTTGTTATATTCCCAGATCACAATCCTGTTGGCATGAGAGGCTGTTGAGATGGAAATCTCTTAACAGCTGCCGCTCTAGATTTGGAGCTCGCACTCCCCTCCGGAGCTGAGTGATGAGGTGGCTTTAATGCTCACTGGAGGTACAGAATTTAATGCACACTATAAAAAAATCATGTACTGCCCTAAAAGAAAAAAAAAAAAAAAAAAAGAAAGAAAGCTCAAAACACTACTACACCCCTTTTTCATTCGACTGCTTCAAGATCCAAGTTTGCACCCAGGCTCTCTGCTTTCCCTGACCAGTGCTGCCACGCACAGGAGCACCCTGTCCAGGTCTGCGCTGGGAGCAGCCGCGTGGCTGCCAGCCTCAGTGACCCTCAGCTCCTGGAGAACTCGTGGGACTGCTTCCAGGCTGAGGCAGGACTTCAGCACTGCCCTGCTCCCACTGCCCTGCGGTGCTGGGTGTATTTCAGCCACCGCATGCATGCATGGCTCCGGGAAGCACAAACACAGCACCAGAACAGAACGCTGCTTCCAGAGGATGCAAACAGAACACACAGACACTATCTAAAATAAGGAGGAAAGAAGTCACAGACGCTCACAAAGGAAGGAGATAAACTGATTTTAAGAACAGAGCCACAAAACCTGTGTTGCCATGTGCTGTTTGATGTTGGCTATTGTTACAGAAATGAAAGGAGTTTGGGATTGTTGTCATTAAAAAGGAAGGATGAAAAACCTCCAAGATGCCTAAAAGTGCAGACATCCTTCTAAAATAAATACCTAAGCATAACTCTGGCTGACTCTGGAAACCAGCCCAATGGCCTTTGGAGGTTGGGTTTTTTTTACAGCTGTTGACTCTGCCTTGCAAAGGAGAAGCTGACCATGAGGAATGCTGGCAATGAGTCTTACAATCACTTGTGGACATACTCACAATCTTCTAAAACTCCGCCCAGCAGAGCTGCCATCGGTGTAGTTCATAATCCTAGATTTGAACAGCTTTTCTGACTGCAAGCTGTCTCGGTAATTGCTAAGCTGTCTGAGAATTACTATTGAACTCTGTCCTTTTTTATCTCACTGACTGACTACTATTTGTTATTAGTCCAAGTAATAATAATATATTAACGCACACGCTTAATATACAGAAATATATGTTTGCATTGAAACTGCACTGCACTCTGCACTCTTAAGTGTAGAGAAGTACTATGAGCAGCACGAACAGTCACATCGAAAACCAGCTATCAGCTTCCCAAAGGCCACACAGCACCGTACACTCAGTATTTAGCACTTCCTACAGATAAAATGCTCCACACCAACAGACAGTGCTGGAACATCCAACTTTCCCAGCTCTAAGCAGGAATCCCCACGCTGCACCACCACGCGTTCTCTGGACTCCATGGAAACCCCATATTCACTTTCTTGTTAAAAGACCCTCTTACCCCGAAGTCTTGATAGTTAATGTTTTCTCCATGAAATGCGCTCCCTGCATCCTTTCTTGTTTTTGAAGCAGAGTGATAATGTTCTGCTTCCATACACAAATAACAAAACCCCAAAAAAGCCCGATCTGAGGGAGGAGAAATCCTTCAGGTGCAGTACAGCTATACCGAAAGTCTACCCCGATGAATCTGATATCTCAGCTGTATGCACCTTCTATTAAGAAAAATACAGGAGTTTCTATGATATTCATCACTACAATCCTTTGTCATGTGATTCCCAACTTCAGATCCAATATGTGCACATAACATGATTAGAAGTTAAAACAACTTACTTTTAAAATGAAACTGTGAAAGTCAACTTAAGAAAACAAGGCTTTTTTGTTGTCCCCTCTATAAAAAGGCAGGAATGCCCGGACCAGTGGGGTTAAGCCCCCTCCTCCATAGGCACGCAGCTGACAGCACCCATCCTGGGAGACCTGCAGGCTGCAGCTGCAGCACTGACTGATGGGGGAGCAGAGCTACAAGAGGGCAGTAGTTGATGCATATGATTTTGTAACAGCAAAGCACTAAGAAATGACAAAAAATATTTTTCTTTGCTTATATATCCCTTCTATACTGTATGACATTTTATGAGGGGACAAATGCATTTGTCTTTCATGGGATTACACCGGACGGGGCCTGCAGTCAGCGAGCAGCAGACAGGCAGAGGCACCCTGTGCCCAGCCACCACAGCCACAGCACTGCACATAGCAGCCCTGGGATTCAAACAGCAACACTGCACCCAGCTATTTTCAAGACTCCTTTCACTGTAGAAGCAATGCAACACATGCTCTCGTGTGTAAATAATGCTTCAAAACAATCACATAATAATTATTCAGTCCAAATAGAACAACAAACACTAATTAAACTGAACAGAAAACAGTGCAGCAAAGAAAAGCATGCAAAGGGCCTCGTGCCATTAGTAGCAACTGCAACTTAAAATAAATCCTGTGCGTAGGAAGGTGCTGTGTAAGGCCCTCCACCTAACTTGTTGTTCTGTTATTTGCACAGTTTTAATAGGATTTTTCTATTAATCTGTGACAAACCATGAAATTTTATATTTTCACCATGACCAAGCCATGAAATTTGCCAACTTTGTCCATGATTTACACTGGGTCATAGTTATAAGGTCTGTTATGCTTTTTAACTAAATAACTACTGAAGCCTCCCCTTTGGACAGAATGAAGAATTTGCCTGTAATTAAAGCAGGAATTGTTAACTGCTGGCAGTAAAAGTTTACAGCACTGTTTGACAGCCGCGCAGATAAGCCAGTAAAACCCTGGGATGCCATGTCTACCTGTGCTTCCCACACATCCGAACAATAGGGTTATATCCTTCAGCATCATGAAATCAATCTCAGATTAGGTAATGAAATATGCACCAGCCTTTTCCCAGAACCTTTGACAAATCACACACAATCCTAAATCTTCATAAATCACGATTAAAGACAAGTATATCATCACCAACGCATATATCTTCCCATGCCTGACCCAGAGACTAATGAGAAAAGGCCTAGACTATCTCATCTGATTAATTAATTCAAAATGTCTGCTGTTATTCAAATGTGAGGCTGGTATTATTTGAATAACACTTGACAGCAGTGCCTGAAGATATCATTTCTGATTTGTGAAGCTGCTGCTGCATAACTGATGATAGTTTATGAAAATGTTCCATCGAAGCTGCGTATCTTGGCACAACTGTGAAAGATTTTCTGGAGAGAGGGGTTTTTTTTGTCAGGAGTTGATGTTGCTCACATTGTCAAATATTTCCAAAACCTGTAACATCCTGGAAGCCCTTTTTTCCCGAGCTCTCACTCAAGTTTCAGTCTAGAATTAAATATCTCAATACATGTACCTGTGGCAGAGCGGAAGGGCAGGGCTTGGCCATCTTGGTGCCTTTTGCTCCCATCCGCACAGGAGCTGCTGCAGCGCAGTCCCTGCAGCCACGCTCAGCTGACGGCTGTCCTGGCCTTGGACACGCTGCCCCAGTCCCAGGCAGTGCCCTGGGGACACAGCGGGCAACATGAGCAGGGGCCACACACTTTTAGATCTTTAAGGCACTCCCATCTCTTTTTCCTGACTGCAATTACAGAGAATCAGGAAGCAGCCCACAAAAGCATACTGCCTACTTTGTCTGAATAGCTACAAAGACATGTCCAAACGTCAGCCATTTCCTGAGGCGAGCTGGAGAAACCAGGGCAGTGACCCCAGCACTGACACAACAGAAAGCCCTGCTGTGTCCAGCCACATGGGCTCAGCAGTGCAGGGGCAATGGAGAACAGCAGAGCCTCTCCCACACCTGAGAACAGCTCAGCTTCCTGCCTGAAAGCCCAGTCCTCTGCCTCAGATCACAGCTCTGACAAGTCCTATCTTAATAACAATGGTTTTGTTGCCTGGAGAATATGGTTCAAACAAAACTTACAGGGAAGACTTCAGCGTTCATTTTCTGAAGCACTGATATCTGAAATGTGCTAAGACACTGTCCCAGCATATGAAGGAAAGAAACTGGGTTAATGTAAACCACAAAACCACAAGTGTGCAGGAATGGTGCACAGGCTGCAATCTCCAGATGTGCCAGAGCCAGATCCAGATCGGGAGGAGCTGAGCACTTCCCAGCGTATCAGCAGCAGGAAGGGCTGCTCAGTGCTGCTCAGTCCCCCGCTACACAGCACTGACACCAAGAGCAGCATTCTGCAGGTCGTGGGACCTTCACAGGCTCTGTATTAGTAGTGAAATAAATTACAACTCTGTACCAACAGGGATCTTGATTTTAAAATCTTCTTTTTCCAAGAGATCATCGAGATTATGACCTTATTCTAAATACGTCACGCTGCCAAATACCTACAACTCATTGCAATCGATTTCCTTATTAGTTGAATATGAAATGTGATGCCACACTCAGAACACTTTTAAACTGTGCTATTCTGAAGCTATGTAGCCACAAGCACTAAAACAGAGCATGTAAAATGTATGGTCTAAAATGAATATAAATCAATCATTATGACAGAAGTAGCACTTATTTGAGAGTCAGAAGTGAACAAAATATTCTGTGTCAGCAAAACGTCTCCTGTCAAAACCTGCTCTTTAAAATTTCACTACAATGTGCTGAGACAAATGTCCTTTGCAGCTTCGTGTAAGGAAGCATGTTCTAAGTCTTCATAATTCAAACCTCCCATGTTTTCAGACAAAAAAGCAAGCTAGGAACGGACGTGCAGTTCTGCAATACAGTGAGTGCTGTGCCTCCATCTGCAGCACTGCAATGGGTGAGCGCTGTGCCTCCAGCCATAGCTGTACTGGTGTGCAGGGAGGACGCACCCACAGCTGTACCTGTGTGCGCATTGCTCAGAGTCAACGTTGAGCCTGGGAAGAAACCATCAAAATGAAGCGACACGTCTCAGTACAATCACTGAGGACTCAGGTACGTACCCATCTACAGTCTCTTAATCCGCACTGCAGATGATCTCATCTGTAACCAGTGGGTCCATGGGCCATGCCAGCAATGGCCAGAGCCCCGTGTGCTCCACACGCACAGCTGCAGCCCTGCCGGGTCAGTGCCAGCAATACGGCTCCATTCACCCACCCTGGGCTGCCTGGTGCTGCTGCCCCGGGCGCTGCTCGCAGAGCCCCACGCTCAAGGCAGATCCCGGACACACAGCGCGTGCTCCTCATCGATCCCAGCTCCAGACTCAACCCAGAGTCACCCCCTCCAGCTCCCTCACCAGAACCTTCGATTCCCTCTCTCTGTGCTTTTTTTCAGTAAACCGTTTACCTTTGATTACATTACAAATGTCTGAGCCCAGTTAAATCTTACAGCTGAGCTATCTGGGCTAGCATCTTCTCTTTTTTTCTCCCCTTTATCCTTCCCAAACACAAGTTCCCTAAGAGATCTGCATTATGTCACTTTTCAGCGTATAAAATAAAGGGCGTGCAACTAAATCAGATCACAATTCTTCCTTACTTGGGATGACAGCAAAAGCTGAACACTTCTGAAGCGGTTACTCAGTTTGCCAGGCTGCCACTATCTTGAGATACATAAAACACCAAATTTAAGACTTCAGAAGGTAAATGACTCAGATTTATGTCGCTGTACTCGTGACAAAGCAACCTTTCCCATTTTGAAAATACTGGGGAAAATAAACACTGGTCTTCTGAGCATGTCTCACATTTCTGGGACAGTGCAAATGCACAAAGGTTTTATCTTTACCCTACCAAAAGAAAAGGCATTTCTTCAATTATATTTTAAACTGGGTGTAATCTGCCACTGTGCCTAAAAATGCAGCATGAAAGGGCTGGGATCCATTGAAATTTGTGGTTAAAAAAAAAACAAAACCCAAAAAAACAGGAGAGGACACAAGCAAAGCAATGGCTGCTGGAAGCAATCTCTTCCAGCTCCAGGTCCTATTTTTGCATCTGGATGTATTAGAAGACTGTTCTGAAAATTAAAAATGCGTAAAACACAAAATCAATGTTCACTCCCTGCAAAATCTTTTTTTTTCTCAGAGTTTTTCCAAACGATGATAAACTCCTCATGTTGTGCCTTAAGCCATCACATGCTTTTATCCCGTAGCAAAATAAGAACCAGCTACCAGGCTGAGGATGCCAAGAACCATGACAAAATGGATTATTAATGAGAAACTGATCTCCAGAACTCTATTAATTTATGTCCTCCTGTCGGATCCCAACGATGTATCAGCCTTCTCACTCAAAGAAAAAAAATGCCAACACTGTACGTTGTTTTAAAGTTCTGCTTAGATGAAGAATTCATTATCCAAAGCACTGTTGTGTTATTTCAGACTTCTCGTGGAATAAAGACTCTTTATCAAATATGGTAGAAAGCCACTGACAAGCGCGAGGATCTCGCAAAATACATTTACATCAAAAACTCAATGAGGAACCTTGGAGTTTTAACCTTTCTTCCCGTTTCTTGGCAATACTCTTCCCTTGCCACATTCTGACCTGTCAGCACTTTGGAAATGAAGACCATGAAATTCCATCTGTAAAAACCCGAGAAACACCAACCCGATAGAGAGCTTTAAAAATTCTCAATTACACTAATTATTGCATTGCAAATTAAAATGATCTAACACATAAATGGCAGAAATCAGAAATCTCTTTTAAGCACAAACAGCAAAAAGTGTCCTTTTAAGCCGGTATGAAAAAATCCATCTAATCTGTGCTTACAATAATATTTATGAAATAAAAAACAGAGAGGAAAAATTGCAGTAATGTACTCTGGGTGACCTCTGCTTTCCAGAGAGAATGAAAACAGCCTTTTGCTTTTCAATCCCCATCAAAGTGGAGTTAAAGGAGGGACAGCATTCCCTTGCTCACTGCCATTAATCATTGCTTTCTTCGAGCAAGTGCGTATTAATTTCTGTCATCCCAAACATCATCGAGTATTGTTACAGCACCGTTCACTCCTCATTCACCACCAGTTGTTACCAGTTTCCCTACGCTGAGCAGAGACAGGGTGAATCGTGTGGATTTCAGTGTTAGAGGCCTTTATCCCTGGGGTGCTGACACCAATTAAGCCATTTCAAGAAGAAATGAGAACAGGCGCAACCCTTCTCTGTAACAAGAGCTTGCACCTAGCATTGGCAGGTTGCCATTCGCCGCTGCCTTGCACCACACAAACACGCTGCCACCTCCCCTGAATCACACAGCGCTCACATCTCCACGCCATACCCAGCACGCTGCTTCAGATCCTCAGTGCAAAACTCAGCGCAGGGGATTCTGCCATCACTTTCAAATCAGCATCCCAAGGTACAGAAAGGCTCTGGGACAGGACGAGACTCAAACACTAACAAACAGCTCTGCCGGCACAATATTTTTAAACAATTAACATTACCGTTAGGAGGAGACAGCTGAAACAGCATGATGAGAACGCTGCTCTTCAGCTTAATTCTAGCATCGACACATACAGGACAAGCAACAACAATTTCACCACTGCAATCCAACTGACACATTAAGTATGAAAATGAACGGAACCTTCCAGAATCACAGGATCCCTCCATAGGCATCCCCACACTGCTGGCACGGCAGCAGCCCTGTCTGGGGGCCAGCAGGAATTACAAATCGCACCCTTCAAAAAAAGTTACCTCAAATCCTCAAGATCAACACGCTTAATGAGTTTAATTAATACCATTTGTACATTGCTAAAGTTGTACATTGCTAAAGTGTGTGTAGAGATTTATCAAACTCTCTGGCACTATTGTTGATTTTTTCTGACCGCTTTAGATCCAATCCTTCTCCTTGTTTTAGACATTTACATCTGCTTTTAAGTTTTTATGGTTGCCTGTTGGCAGGCAGCAAAGTGGAGCTGTCGATGCTGCTGCAGAATAATGCAAGGTTTGTTATGAATTAAATATTAGAAACCTTAACGCAGCGGCCAATAAGAATTATTTGCCTTATTAAAGCAGCAGAAGACGCTGATTAAATTTTCATTGCATTGCAGTCTTTTTCCCATTTCTGCTTTCAATTCATCATTCTAATGTATGAAAGGCTTGCCGAATAATGGCATGGGGACTTAATTTCTGGAATGCAAATATGGCAAAGAAAATACCATAAATACCCTCCCAGAAAACATTAAACAGTCAGTTCTAATTAAGTGAATACTAACTAAGTAAATATTCTCTTAAAGGGAAAAAAAAAAATAAATTTCAAGATATTCCAATTCCAGGAAGGAAAGTACTAGAAATACAGGCACACAGAAATGATATGGAGCTTTGATGATCTGAATTTCACAAGAGGAAGCTAAGCGTGTTTAATCCATTGAGTTTTCAGACACCCATAGAAATGTTTGTATTATTAGTAAATATCAGAAAACACAATCCTGCTTTGATTAGCTGAGCTTTGTACTTCTTAGGTACTGTAAACAAACATACAGCCATATGTATGGGAGTGAATGGCCTGGAGCAAGCACTCTAAATCAGGTGATCCACATATGTTTGTTCTGCAAAGCAAAACACTTTAACACTCCCCAGTTTAGCGGTGTGGCACCCTCTGAAAATAAAATTCCTTTAGAAATATAAATAAAATTTCTTCTGATGACCAAAAAGAACCAAACAAAAAGGTCTCTGGAAATGACGTGCAGCTGGAACATCAGCCAACAACTTCAAATCTGTACTAACAGCGACTGCAGGTATGTTTGGGAAACACAGTCAAACAACATCTTGTAACCACGCGTCCTGTGCTGAAGGTTGTTCATGTTCCTGCCTCCATGTGCATCAGAAGGAAAATGAACTTCAAGTATCCATTTCCCCTAGAGAAAATCTCTTCCCTGAAACTCTGCATCTAATGAAATGGGGATCTATAAATAGCAGCATCATTACCATGAGAGCACTTGCTTTGTACCAGGCTCTGCATCCAACCCTCTTCACACTAACATCTAGTAGACTTCAGTGTAATTCCTCTATAGGATGATCAATATTAGGACAGTTAAAATGTGTTGTACATTTAAACTGCAGAGTATATTTACTCACCAAGCTTGCTAAAACGTAAGAACGTGCAATGCGACCCTGCCTTTCTCTGCTCACACTTACTAAGGACTTTCTTATTGTCTTAAATGAGACGAGTGCTGCTCCATAACTTCCCTCTGATGTTATAGAGACATGCATTGTGACAAGACAAAAGCCATAATATACCTGAAATGTTCCCTGCTGAAATCTCTCGATGAACCTCATTAAGATGGTTACTCCATTGCAAACATTGCCTACTGACGTGCTGCTGCAGTAAACTCCTCCTTAAACTGTTGAATACAGTAAGTGAGCATTTAATCAGTAAACGGAGTGATTTGGAAACAGGCTTCACTTCTGCTCAGAAAACAGGATTTACCAATTGCGATAGATCATTTCAGAAAGTTAACCAATAATTAATTTCACTGTTGGTTGTAAATTAAACTGTACCACGAGACAATGCACTGCAGGAACGTGGAGGAAAAAGGGGACTATTTATTTGGTGTCTGCATAAAATGTGTTGATACTCAGATATTTACGCTGCCCTTCATTAAAGGTAAATACTCAGTTACATTTGCATCTCCCACATACAAAGGGCTCAATTGTTCTGCTAATTTCACATCTCTTAAAATAAATATGATAAAATGTTTCAGTGGGTGGATGAGTTTAAAGGCTTTTATTCTCTGTGACAAAATTATTGATGACAACATATCATAAATGGCACTTACTCCATATACACATGTCACAAGAAAATGTAAAATATTAGAACAGTTATGCATGCAGGAACATTTACCTTTAAAATGAAAATATAACATCCCCATTTTAAAAACCATGTGGTTAAATCGGGAGAATACATATAGAGAAAAATAGGACACAAAATTTCACACGCGCTTAAACTGATTTTCTCCCAGCTTACACAGACCGCACACGTCCTAACATTTCACTGACTTTACTTAAGCCCCAAATACGCAGCCCACTGGTGAATGGCAGAGAAACAAGACGGCCAAGCAGAGCTCCTGAGCGTACTGAGCGACTGCCCTGTAGCTCAAATGAACCTGTCTGGGGGCAGCTCTACTTCTATGTGTTATCAACCTTTAACTCATTTAATATAAAACCAGCATAGAACTATGCACCTTCCATCAAAATCAGCACAGAAAGTGGAATGTATTTAAAACACAGTAGGATGGGAAACGGTGTTCATATGACTTAAACGAACTGTACTTCTGCTGGAATGCATTATTATCTCTTACAGGCAGTAATGCTAGAGAAACGTTCTGCACACATTGCCAATGTGAAGATCTTCACGTTACAATCTTTTTTTCATCATCCAGACATACCTCTGAGAGCCTAAAAAGGGATTAGTGCAAATATCGTGGGTTTTTGTATTTTAATACGATTAATATTACAAGACACACAAAGATGTTTGAAAGCAAGGATTTAAGAGAAAGAAGCTGAGTAAGTAAAGCCCGGAAAACGTAATCAACATCAGAGTGAAATACTGGGCAGCAAAGGCTGCAGTTTAGGGAAAGTGAGGCTCAGCAAAGACGTAAGGAGAGGGAGACAGGGAGCGGCCTGTCCACACACACCCATACCAAAATAAGAAATACCCACAGGATCTGACAGCCCATGCAAACAGTGAAACTTGCAGGCCCGTCTGCAGAGGAGAGCAGCAGGCACACAAGGCAGGAGCAGCGGCACGGAGCAGGCAGGCAATGGCGGGGCTGCGGCTCACGCTCCGAGCGCCGATCGAGCAGAGCAGCTCAGCGGCACTTGACAACAGCAGTGCTCCCACAATTGTAACCCTCAAATCCAATCAATCGTTGCTCTTTGCATTTCAAGCAGCTCCTGGCTGCCACTGCCTGAAGATAACTATTTTACCACCTCTGTCATGCCTAATTAACAAGTCAGATGTACAATTTAGAAATTTTGCAATTAACCTGCTAAAATATTGCTGGAGGATGCTAATTGTTATGCCAGTTGCCATAAAAGCTCATTTGCATAACTTATGTGTGAAAAACAATTATGAGCGGCGTTCACAGACGCGGTCCACAAACTGCTCCTAGCTACGGATGAGAGGGCCACAAAAACACTTAATTCATTGCCCACAAAATTATGTTCCCCCTTTTCTTAAACAGCATCTGTTTTGTGAAGCTATATTCATAGAAAATCCCCAAATCAACAATTAGAAGCATATGTAAATGTGCGATTACAGTTCTTTTTCTTTCATTGACAAGATCCCATCTGCATGCGGTGCGGGTGGCAACGCCAGGCCCTGGGCCTCGGCCTCACACCCAGCCCCAGCTCCACACCCAGCCTCATGCCCAGCGTCAGCCCCAGCTCCAGCACCCCACATAGCCCCACACCAGCCCCATACCCAGCTGTGGGAGGCCATGGGCAGAGGACTCGCTGCTCTCAGGTCTGCACAGCAGCATCTCTGGGAGCCACTTTAGCAACAAAGCAGCTAAAGTCAATTGTTTCTTCAGTGAATAGGCTTCTGTTCTTCAGCATATATTTGCTGAGGCATTTCGGGCAGATTTTTACCATTTCATTGGAGTCTGTAGAACATGGTTGTTGTACAAATATTTACATTAGGGCCGACCACAGCCTTACTGCGCTTCCTGGAGAGAATAACATCCCCAGTCTTGTCATCCCACTCTGAAGGCCTGAGCCCTGTTCTCGCCGCTCTCACTGCCCTCGCGTGCACAGCCAGAAGCTGATTCCATCGGGCAGCAGTGGCCAATGCACACTCTTCACCAAGCCCAACCATGCCACGGCTTTAGACCAGAAAAACAAATGCCCTGTTTTTTGGCTTCCTGGGGAAGACGTGCCAAGGACTAATTGCTCTTTCAGGTTTCTCTTTAAGCAGGCAGTTTGCTCAGCCACTGTTCAGTCCACTAAATATTATTAAACAAAATTAAAACAAAACAAAAAAAAACAAAAAAAACAATCTAATGTAAAGCCAAAAACACAGCAGGGCTCAGCAGCGGTGACATCACTGCATCGATGATGCTCGTTCCCTTCCAAAATATTAGGGATTTAAAAGTTACATAACAATCACGGTGATTAAACAGCAGCTGTTATGATAATCAGTCAGTAAAAGGAAATTGATTTGTTAAGCGCTAGCAACTACAATATTATTAGACTCTCAGTATATTGAAAGGAAGAAATATTTCCTTCATTGAACACAAAATGCCATAAATTTAGGTAAACCAAAATTAGTTCATGTAATACACTGACATCCAAGAATTTATGTATATAGAGACTATCATTTAATTTTCAGACATTCAATTTCTATACTTGGTCACAGTCAGAAGGTCAAGAACCAACAAGTCAATAAGTTCCCAAGCTCCCTATCGATGTCACCGCTGCCCCACCAGGCACAGCTCAGCTCACAAGTCCCCCCGGGCAGCACAGCACTGCTGCACCCTGCCCACGGCCTCACAGCAACGCAGGAAATATGAGGGAGCAGAAGTGACGGTTCCCACCCTATTTGAATAACAAGTAAAAAGCTAGAAATACCTCCACTGAGTGTTATTACCAACTGTATCCCCAGGTTTTATAGTGACAGGACTGTGCTATGATTTCTGAGAAAACCTCAGCATAAAGCCCCATAAACCCAACCACTCCTGCAATGTATCACCTTATCTAGTGCACAACCATTTCCACAACTTTTCATGTTAGTACAGTTTGTTCAAATATGGTAATAAATGCATCCTTGAAGTCAGACAAGAATCACTGCACCACTGACTGAGACTGGCTCTTAGTAGTGGCAGTTAACCACGCCAACAGATCTCGCATAAAGGCAATAAGCAAACATTTTGGTGGCGTGAATTACAAACGTTTGCTAAAAGCACGCTTCCTTCTTTAATCAACAGATGCATTGTAGGTGTGCTTCAACCACCCTTTCTAGCAGGTAATCACATCCGCAAAGCTATTGCTAAAGAACAGCGATCCTCATCCCAAGCGAGCAAACGGTCTGTGCTGAACAGAGCCACCGTGCTCAAAGCAGCCCAACAGCCTTCTGCTAAGGTTTCACATCACTAATTAAGGCAAAGAAAAGCAGGGTCCAAGGAAAACCCAATCTGCTCACCTGCAGCAAGTAAGGCCTCGCTTCGACTCACTGTGATGTGACTAATGAGAGTACTGTAAATCATTCTAGTAGATTATTTCTTAATGTTGCAGTTTTAATTATACTCAATACTTAATAAAACTTCCATCATACAACACCAACTTAACACCATCTCACAAAAATTTCTGGTAGGCAACATTCCCGATACTTACAGATAGGAAATGTGGGGCAAAAAATGGTAACATTTGAGAGCACCCATATGACCTTCATCAAGACAGCAGCCAGACTTGGCCTGCTCCCACTCAGGTCTCCGTGTCCCCATGGGAGGAAGGCTGCACCAAGCACCAGCAGGAAACACAGCTTGAGGCACAGGTCCTCCACCCCAGCTGCCTCCTCCAACAGAATTAATGCCCTTAGGAACTTCCAGTAGCAGAAAGTTTGGCCCCCAAATGTTTTCATCATGTAGTTTTTTGCTCAAGAATGTTGAGCTCAAAATAAGCAACTGGAGACAGGTGATGCTTTCCTCCTCTTCCTGCAATAAAAGCAGGCTTTGCAGGTTTGGGTGCCATCCTCCCAGCAGTGCGCGGCTCACCACAGCACAGCTGGCACAGCAGCAGCACCCACAGCGTGCCCATGGGCCTGCAGGTCGTGTCTTGTGTGCTTCACCATACAAACTTCCCAACAGCCATCGACTTCAGCTGCCAGGACCAGCAAGGCCGTGTGCGCAAGGACCTTCACAGAGAGCCCTGGTGTTATTTCTTAGCCCCTTTCCTTTCATTTGACTACTGGGGCTCACCATGAGCACTGTCACGCCAGCACTGCTCCCCTGCTGGACTCTGACAACATTCTGTGGAGGAGATGGGCACATGGGCACAGCCACTCTGCAAGCACTCAGCAATGACCACCAGAGGCTTTGTTTGGTTCAGTTCGGCTTTATTTTTTGGTAAGTTTATGTTCCATTTCCAGAATTACTTCTCAGATATTTTTAAACAGTATTATAAAAAGCTAACTAACCACAAAACTGCAGTAAAGCAGCTCCAAGGCTGCATAAAGCATGCACACACACACAAAAGGAAAATGTGAACTAAATCAGAAACTCTCACTGCTGAGCCATCCTGGAGTGTCCTAATACTGCGGAGGTCTCAGCGCAGTGATCGTACCTACCATATCTGCTCTAATAAATAGGTTCAATGAGTTGAGTTAAGGGCAGAGTTTAACTATTAACTCAAAATTTCCTCGCCGTTATGGCTGTAAGTCAATCCCTTAATGTTACTTTAACGCAGATTCTGGCAGTTGAATAAAATCTATGGTCAATATTACAACCCGTTCCTTCCTCAATGAACAAAAATATACGTGTGATTTACATAAGAAATCCTTAGAAATCCTGTAAGGGAGTGGGGCAGTCAATGCTCCAGGCCTGGCTGCCCAGGAACCCACACTGACCGCTTCACTTCAGCCACCCAGGACCTCCTTACCCAAAGCCCCGGAGCAGCAGAAATACCCCCACGCAAGCACAGGCTTCAGCACAGTAACAGCTAGCAGGCAACAAGGTTATAAAACAGAGCTGTAAGATATATCTAAAATAATACCGCAAAAATCAGATGACACAAAGAATTCTAATACTTTCCTTTTGTTAAGATACAGTAACTGAGAATACAATGAAATTCTTCATGTTCAGTATCTCCCATTAGATCAATTAATATTCAGAGAAAGCCTTTAACATGAAGTTTAAATAATCATAGAAGGAGAAAAAGAACCACCAATGTTCTAGAAGCTTCTCTAGACCTTTCAATCAATTTTATTTATATGCAAAACCAAGAGAAACTCAGAAAAAACAAAGCTCCTCCTGATGCTAAAGCTCTCAATTTACTGACAGGCAAATGGCTTCATGCTGCCACTTAATCTCATTTCTTGCATAATGCCCTCTAATTAGCATATCAAAGTGAATTAATACTTCTAGGGCATTAGCAATGGGAAAATCTGCTCCAGGCTTCACAATAGCAGTTAAGCAAGAGCCAAGAAATCCTCAAAAACACCACAAACCACTTTGCATTGCAAAACTGTTCAATTTATTTATCCTCTCTCTCTAAACACTTTTACCGCACACTGTTTTACTACTGTTCACCAAACAAAATGATAATTGCCAAAGTTACCAGCATCTGTAATGCCTGTTTAGAATCTTAATTTAGATTGTATGCTTCGAGATCTCAAGATGCTTTCATCTTTATCATACACAACGGGATGTACTGAAAAATCGCTGCCCATATAAAAAATATATACAACGAGGATAATATTCTTATATTCCATTTCCACTTGCAATAAATAATTAAAACCCAAATAACGTGTGAAAAAGCCACCTGCTGGACAATGAGGAATAAGAGATTAGCTTTAAATGTTGATGCATGACTTGAGCATAGCAAAAGGTTCTGACCTGTAAACACACACAAACCCACCCCCCCTTCCAAGTGATTGATCTGCAGGACGCGTGATATCCAGCAACTCGCACGGACTGCTGCGAGTCGGAGAGACCGTGCAACGTGCGCCGAGCCCATCGTTTACAAAGGAATCCCAAGGAAAATGTCTAACGTGGTATAAAACTAAACTAAATGCATCATGACTTTTGTTTTTTGTTCTCACGCAAAACAAGGCCTTTTTACCCAGTTCCTGGAGCAGAAATGGGTTATAGCCGCTAGCATTTTTTCTTTCAAAGATATTTTCAGAATCTGATCTTTGTCACATTATTTTGCCCGCTAAATATAAGGCACATTTTATAAACAGAGACTAAAGAGAAAACCCTGACAGCCCATCATGCAGAGCCGCGGCACTGAGCCGGGAAGGCAGCGCAGCGCCAGGCAGGCCGGCAACAAAGAGCAGCAGCAACACCGGGGTCAGCGCGGCTTTCTGCAACCGTTTGCAACACGAAAGCAAAAATGAAGCATGAGAGTAACAAAATAAATAATGATAGATATTTATCCAGTGCTTGGAGCCTATCTAAAGAACGCACATTATTGAAAAATATATACCATTCGAGCAGCAGGGTTCATTTCCCTCCATATTTAATTCCCTGTTTACTTCCACTGCAAAGACAGCATTATGGAAGAGCTCTAACGTCCAGCTGAGAAGCACAATTCATCCGTTTGGCTGATGAACTACTCTAACTTTATAAAAGCATGAACTACAAGAGCTGACAGAAACTTTAATAATTTATATTAAATATTGATGTGAATTATTTACTCCATTCATACTTAGAGACATGAATTGCCTACCAGAGAAAAGCAAATGTGACAAAAGGTCAACATGATGGTGAAAAAAGGCAGGCTGTGTCAGGCATGTGTTATCTGAACCACGCTGATCACCTTGATAAGCGAATAGCATTAAACATGACTGCTGAGAAAACAAACAAAGCATTCTTCTCAGGGTGTCAATTGGTGGCACACAAACAGCTCCATCCAGTTCTACCAACCATACCAGAAAAGGAAAACTCTGCCGAGCTCTGCGCTCACTTTGACTCGGTAGCGCACACTTAGGATTCATTCTTATTATTCACAAAGATATTCATCAAACCCTCATGTGCGTGATGTGCAAGGAATTCCAAAGCAGCCTAAAAACCGATACTAACTGGACTCTCTTTCCCTGCTACATAATTATTAATATAGCCTTCCTATATATTTTAATATTGTATTACATCTGTAACAATTTAGTGCATCTAATTCTGCTTATATTTGTCTACAGTAGTCTGTAAGTATCATTATATTAATGTTGCACACAAATCAATATTTAAATTGAAAAAAGACAGTGTAATATCCGCATGGTACAACTTTTTCATTGAAAGCAGTAGGAATAGAGGTTGATAAACGTGTTAAATCCTGCAGAAAGGGGCTCTTTTGCATTCACTGCGTGCTATTATTATAATTTATCTCTCGATGCAAAAATTCCTTAACTTACAACAGGCACCCTAAAATAAACTGCACGGTAGCTCACAGAATTTACTATTTTCACATAAGCAAGCGAATGTGTCAAATTCAAAAATAAAATGAAGGACCTTATAAATAGCTATAAAATAAAATGAATCCCTGCTCCTACTTAAATTAGTATCGACAAGTACGTCCACATTTACCCTTCACGGAGGGCAAAAAAAAAAAAAAAAAAAAAGAAAAAGGACCTGGAAGTACAAATCCTGGTAATCCACATGAAGACTGGTACTGAACTGCAGCAAGGAGCACCATCAGAGCTGCGCTCCTAACGCACGCTGCAGGTACAGGTTCTGCACGACAAGGTATCCCAGTTTTTTCTAATGAAAATGATCCCCACGTCCTGTTAGAAATTCACCAAAGGGAGAACTGTGATTGTGGATACGTTTGAACCAGATGACCAAATGACACACGGGATATTTATCCAATTTGTTTTTTTCTAGAAGGACATTAATGAAGAAGAGCAATGCCTTTGCCATAAGGACACTGTAACCAACCCAATATTCCACCGCATGTCTTCCTTTGTAATACATCTGCTGATAATTGAAAAAAATACCATTCAGAAGCAGAACCGATGATTCAAGGAAAAATCTAGGACATGAAGCATGAGAAAGGAAACAAAAGCTAAACAATTACACCGAAGAAAAGATGCATTCACATAAACACACAGTGTTTATTTCCCTGTGCAGTCAGGGTACATCAGAAATAGGTATTCAGCACCTTGAAAATAACACCAGGACTGCACATCAGTATTTTAAATAGCTGAACTGAGAAACAATAACAGCACAGTTGGTGTTAAGGAAATGGCTAACATACATACACACACATACACATCCACGTGTGCCGTCAGTGCCACTTCATGGTTTCATTTGAATCCTCTAACATTCAGATCGCATTGTTAGCATTGCACATTATGATAAATTATTGCAAGTTAGTTGCACTGAATAATAATTTACACACAGCGAAAAGCTGAAATTTATGTAACACAAGGGAATGACACCGTGCTACAATTTAAAAAAAGAAAAAAAGAAGTGAAAAAAAAAAGGGTTAATATCTTCAAACTGTTGTAGGAGAAGAGGCAAAAAGCGAGTTCTTCCCCGCGAGTCACCTATCAGGCAGCTTACAGATGGTGCAGCATATTGACAAGGGTTGTTTCTGAAAGAGTTGGGCCATTTTCATCAATAACGAGCGCTGCAGCACGGAAGGGCACGATACAGACCTTTAATCTTCAGAACGGCACTGGGTGGTAGTTTACAGTTAAAGCAACAAAAATGTTTTAGCTCACGTGAAGAACGGCAAGAAATGACCCTCGTAGTTAATTTCACTACTGGTCTGGCTTATTTATTTATTTCTTTTATTCTTTAAAACCAAATTCTTTACAAGAGGAGAATATTTTTAATGAACATTTTCTTCCTCGCTCTTTAGACATAAAAAATAGTTCAAGCAGCCCAACCAGCCAAGCAGGCCTTTTCTCCCCCTGCGGACACCTCCTGCAGTCGAGAAGTTCATTAAGTTTTATGATCTTCCCAAGTCAGTCCTGCTTATAAGCCTCACAAAGGCCACAAATCTGGCAAACCATCATGTATGCCATTAGGCTTTACTAGTAAATGAATGCTATTTAGGGTTTGCAGTGACAGTAAATTAGGGTTTGCTTGGCAGCTATCATTGTTTTTGTTGGACTTACGCAAATAAATAAATAAATGTATCCACGAATGCATGGCTGCATTCAGATGTTTTTATATGTGTGCTCCTCCCCACAGAAAAGATTTTTGAAGACAAAAGTAATCATCTATCGACACAGTCACAGATGTACTTCTATGTCATCCCACTGGGAAATAATTGCAATTCCCTAACTGTTTTAAGATTGTAAGAATTAATACATTTTCATTTCTTGTCTCCGTGAAAATAGCCAGTACCTCAGGTACAGCGCTGTGCTAACAGAGGATTAATCAAACCCCCGATCCCGAGGATTTTTAGTGCACAAATAGGAGAGATTGAAAAAAACAAAGGCGCAGCTCAGTTCTGGCTTCCTGCTGCTGGGCGCCGCAGACAGACGGACACTCAGGAATGCAACAGATGTGCTGCGCGCCCCGACTGCGGCGCGAGGGGCTTCTGAAAGGCACCTCCCAGCGCAGGCACAGCTCCGCCAGCACAGCCCACCGGCCCTGGCCGCCCGGCTTCATGTGCACCAGAGGGGCTTCAGGAGAACTTTGGGCAACATTTTTCCTTGAACTAATTAAAGAAATGCGTGGCATTTAGTTTCCTTATGAAAACCATGCTACCTTGTGGTTGCCTCTAAGAATGCACGTTTCTATTAATACCTGCAAAGCCTTTAAGTGCATTATGCAGCACTTTCTTAAATGTTAAAATGTTAAAAAAGAAATGTCAGGCTAAATTCGGCGAGCACGGTGACTTGCTTTGTACATGGAAATACCTCACATGAAGAAAAAAAACAAACGATCGCCTAACCCTGAGTGCACAGCAGAAAGGCTTCAGATGCAATGCATCCATTAACTCATGCTGGGACGTGACGGCGCTGCTCAACCTAAGCTGGGGATTCCTCCACTTATTGTCTCTGCCACCCTCACAAAGTACTCACTGACTGTACTGAACATCAGTAAAGCATAAAAAAGAACATAATTCAACATAAATTTGACTTAAATATTGCATTTCTTATTTCAGAGCAGACCCGACTGCGATTGCACGCTGTGCACTGGCTGCAGGCTCCCTTCTCACCCCTCAGAAGGGAGCGACGAAGCCATCACACGGATCCTGCTGCCAGCACCAAGGTAAACTTCGGTTCTGATGGAAAAGCATTGAATCCCAGAGCACAGTCCAACCTGGGAACCTGGACCATGACACTAAGCAGACAATGAGGGGAAGGGGAGTCCCTGCATTAATGCCTCTCAGACTGCTTGTCCTTACAGTTCTGAACTGTTTGAGCTGTTCCCTATGAAAACAGTTTACAGGAGTTATGCCAGGATTTGTGCTCCACTCTCGGTGCTGCAGCACGCTGACCAGAGTCACGCTGACACGGAGCTCCAGGAGCCCTGGATGCCCGTCCCCATGACCCAGCTCCTGTCTGCCACCACCCGCACCCCGGGCAGGTGCTGCTGGGCCTGGCAAGCTCCCTCCTTTCCCCACAGGGTCCTCCCCTTCCCTGTGGGTCCTCATCTGTTCTACCAGAAGCAACTCGAAAACTTGGCTGTGCTGCTCGGAGCACAAAGGCTGGATCTCAACTCACACGTTGTCACTGAAACACTTGAAAACATTACAAATCTCAGAACCTTCTCAGGTTCCCTTTTACTTCTGCACAAACAGCAGCACCAGCAAACACTCACTGCCAGCAGCAACCCCCTTACAGCCCGGGGTGTTCCGGGGACAGCCCTGCCAGGGGCTGGCTGTGCTCCCCAAGCCCCCTGCACGCACAGGGTCACAGGACCCAGGACCCACGGCCGCTCCGGCTCAGCACAAGCAGGGGCCGCTGCCGGCACCGCTGCACGGGCACAAAGTTCAGGGCAGGAAAACAAACAGGAGCCGAGGATGGAGGGACACCGCGCAGGCAGGGGGGAGGCAGAGAGGATCGCGCTCCTTATCTGAGGTAATGTCACGCAGTGTAACGTGGAATCAATCTTAATATTTGCAGCGCAGCCGATATCCGGCTCTCAGCCGTCAGCAGAGCTGAAGCGGGACCCGGCGGCACAGGAGCCCGTGCACAACACGCGCCAACTGCACCGACAGCCGCGCACCGGGCAGCTCAGCTGGGCTCTGCTGCGTGCACGAGGCGGCTGCTAACCTCTATAACCCCAGATTTTCAGCTTGCAACTAAGAGGGCTGCAATGGAGCACCAAATACAGCTAAAAAGCAAACGAGTGCAGGTGTTCAGTTTTAAGGCCAGATTAGGAAAAAAGAAAAAAGAAAAAAAAGTCAAAAAAGTCCTTATTGTCACAATGAAGAGTACGATATTTTTCAAAATTGTCTTATTTTAAAAAAAGAAAAAATCTCTGTAAATTCAGCGATGTAAGAAATTTGCAAAAATCCCTTCAAACGCCTTCGAGACAAACGCGACATTCCTTCCCGTCTCATTAATGTTGCACGGAAAATAACGTTGTTGTGACCATCATTTCAGTGTTTCAAACCCCGCCGCCCGCAGCTGCCAACGCGGAGCCGGAGCCGGAGCCGCTCTGCACGCGCGGCCGCATCCGTCACTTCGGCGCTGCCCGTCCCTCTCCAGCGCTTCCCTCGCGGCGCTGCCGGCGCTGCACGCGGCGGATCCGGGCCCGGGCCGGGCGCTGCCGGGTGCCGCTGTGCGCCGGTACCGCGGGCAGGGCAGGGCAGGGCCGGGCGCATCCCGGAGGCGGCGGAGGGCCGCGGCCGAGCAGCGGGCGGCAGCGCCGAGGCGCGGCGGAGGAGGGCTCAAGATGGCTGCGGCGCGGGCCGGCCCTTACCTGTTTTCTCCTTGATCTCGCAGAGGACGCTGAAGAGCGCGGGCTTCATCCTGTGGCAGTTCAGCGCGTGCTTCCTGCAAGAGAGCACACACAGCGTTAGCGCCCGACGCGAACATGGCGCCCGCCGCGCCGCGCCGCCAGGCCGCCCGCAGAGCCCGGCATCGGGCCCCGAAACCGGCCCCGAAACCGGCCCCGGCCCGCACCAGGAGCGGGCCCGAGCGGGGCCGTTGCTCCGTGCCACACCGCGGCGGCGCCTCTCAGCGCCGGGCCGGGCCCGGGCCCCGCTGCGCGCGGCGTAAATCAGCGCCGTCCGGGGCTGATTTATTGCGGAGCGGCCCGGGCCGGGCCGCGCTTTGTTTCGCACGGCGGTGATTTAGGACGGCCGCGGCTCTCTCCCCCCGCGGCGGTGTCTGCTCGGCGCCGCCATCCATCTCCCGCCGCGCCGGGCACGGGGCAGCGCCGCGGAAAGTTGCGGCCCGGCCCGGGGCCCGCGGACACACGGACACACGGACACGGGACGGGGCCGGCTCGAGCACCTCCCGCTGCCGCGTTTATCGCTCGGCTCGAGGCGTTCAGCGGCGTTAAGCGGCGTTCAGCGGCGCTCCGGCCGCGCCCCGCTCGCCCGGCGGTTCCTCCGGCGCCAGAAGTTCTGTCCCGGCCGCGTTCCCGGGCCGGAGCTGCGCGCCCCACGCGCGCCGACAGACAAGGCGTAACGAGACGACACCAACTTTGCTTGCGCCTCGTCCAGGCTTTGGTCGGTGATGGTCATGATCTGGTGCAGGATGTCCCCGATGTCCTGCTTCCTGCCGTCGCCGTCGGCCCCGTCGTGTCCGTGTGGAGGCGGCAGGGCCATGCCCCCCTGCACCGAGTGCCCCGCCAGGTTGACGCCCGCCAGGGTCTGCAGCATGCGGGACTGCTCGTCCATGGCCCCGCGCCGCGGGGGCACTGAGCGCCCCGGCTCGGCCCCGCCGCTCCGCGACGGCGAGAGGCGAAAAAAAAAGGCAAAAACACCAAAAGGAAACGGCGGCCGAAGGAGCGGCGGTGCCGGGAGCGGCGGCGGCTGGAAACGCGCTGTTCTCCCCGGCGCGGTAAATCACTCTTCTTTAGTTACAGTCTTCTCCCGTCAGCACCATGTCTGTGCCGGGCCGCTGCCTGTCCCCGGAGCGATCTTCCTCCACAGCGTTTTATTATGAGCAGTAGTATGATTGTTATCCTCTGCTATTATTGTTTTTATTGTTGCTTTCTATGTCTTTTCCCCACTTTGTCCAAAGAATCTTCTATGCGAAAAGGCAACAAAAAAAAAAAAAAAAAAAAAGTAAAAAAAAAAAATAAAAAATGACAAAATGCCCAAAGTTGGATTATTCAGATCCCGCAGAAGTTGGGAGGGCAAAGAGCAAAAAGCACAACGAGCCGAGCGGCCCCGGACCGACACATCAAAACGGCACCAAAACACGAGCAAAATTAATGCCCTCCCCCCAAAAATCACCAACCATCCCGGGTGAGCGGGGGGACGGCGAGGAGCAAAGTTTGAACTCGCGCAAAGAAAAGAGCGGAAATCGAGGGGAAAGAACTGTAAAAAAATTAATTACACACTGTGTGCGAAGCAACGTGCAAAAATATCAGCCGGCGGGGATTTATGAGCGCGGCCGCCCGGTGACTGTGTGTGCTTTATGTTGTTTGATGGCCGCTCCGGTGAGGGATTGACAGCCTGCCAATGCCACTCACTCACCCCGCAGACGTGTCACCCTGTGAGCAGCGCCGGACGAGCCACAGGACGAGCCGATCCGCCCCGCCCCGCTGCGCGCCGCCCCTCCCGCCCCGCCCCGCCCCATCGGGCGTGTCCGCCGCCGCCCCGCCCCGCGCCGCGGGGTCGCCCTCCCGCCGGGCCCGGAGCCGCGGCGCTCCCCGGGGGGCGGGCTCCGCGCGGAGCGGCGGGACCGGCGGCCAATCGGCGCGGCCGCGGGCGGGCGCTCCGGCCAATCGGCGACAGAGGCGCGGCGCCGCGCCCGCCCGCCCCCGCGGAGCCCCCGCCCCCTCGGCCGAGAAACTTGCGATTGGGCCGTTCGAACGGTCACGTGGCCCCGACGAAAGCCGCTCCGGCCCCGCCCCTTCTGTTGCTATGGGAGCGCCCCGGCCTCCGCTACACGCCGGCACCGAGACGGGACCGCGGCAGCACCGCGCGGCGGGACGGGACGGGACGGGACGGGACGGGACGGGGCAGCGCCCAGAGCGTGGGCGGTTTCAGAGCGCTGAGCTTTGGGGACGGAGCTTCGGAGCTTTACGAAGTTGGGTTCCCTCAGCTCCATAGCAAACAGCGCGGGGCTGTCACAGATGTGACGTGTGTACAGAACAAACAGCGGCTCGTGCTCCCGCCGTGTTACCTGCACATCCCGCCGGCCCCGCGCCTCCCTCACCTGCCCCCTCACCTGCCCGGCCATGCCTGGCTGTCGCTGCGCGGTGTGACGGCATTAACACAGTCTCGGTTCGGCGCTGTGAAGCCCCGGCACGAATTGGAGCCGTGCTCGGCGGGGACGTGCTCTGTGTGACGGACTGCTCCGGATAAAAGTCATGTCCAAACTAAAACCTCTCCCCAACATCTCCTGGATGTGCAGCTGATGGCACAGGATCAGTGTGGCCAATAGAGCTCTCCATGTTCCTCCACAGCTCCCGCTGCTATCACAGCTGACACCACCA
This sequence comes from Coturnix japonica, assembly GCF_054131305.1. Taxonomy (NCBI): domain Eukaryota; kingdom Metazoa; phylum Chordata; class Aves; order Galliformes; family Phasianidae; genus Coturnix; species Coturnix japonica. The sequence continues at coordinate 3,187,576 of NC_140683.1, forward strand.
CGTCTCCTCCCCTCAGCACCATCACTCCGACGTCCCCTGTTTGACGTGGGGTTCCTCTCCACGTCCCGTGGGGGATGTTCTGGCTATTTCGGGCTCAACACTTTTACTGTTCCTCCAGGTAGTTAGAACATTCTCTAACATCTTCCATCTTCATTACTGAGACATTTTCTGGTATGAATGATCGCGTTCTTAGTGTCATCCAGCTTTATTAAAACTGCTGCTCCAAAGAGCTGTTCTATTCTCATTATTTCGAATACTTTGCACGTCAGCTTGCATTTGTCCACCAAGTGTGAGGCTCCACAGACACAGCCGTGCTGTAGTAGAGCAGCACAGCCCTTCAGGGGCGGTTCAGTCGCAGCTCCATCCCGCACACATCCCAGCACATCCCAGCACAGCACAGCACAGCACAGCACAGCACAGCACAGCACAGCAGTGTGCTCCTGCAGTGACGCCATGGCTGATGTCCCAGCCTGTGCCTGGGAGAACAACCAGCTCCACGCTGCCAGCACGGCAGCAATGCACGGCCCAGCGCCTGGAATACGAAATAACCAGAGAACCTGGAACCAGGACGGTGCCGCCTGTCAGGGCAGCGCTGCATCTTCAGCTGGAGCCGCTGCAGCTGCAAACCGCCAATAGTTTTCTTCATTAAAAACGTACAAGGCCGTTTCATGGGATTTCTGTGTGTTTCTATTCGCAGAATCACTAACTGCGTGTTTCATCGTGACGTTTACAAACTTGTCACTGCGAAATCTCTCGATACCGCATTATTTGCGTACCGAGGCCCGCTCCGTGCAGCCGTTTGTGCGGCTCGGCCTGTTTTTACCACAGCTCGGCGCGGTTCGAACGAGCCGCTCCCGGCCCGGGCGGACCACGACGCCGCCGAGGGAACGGAGCCCGCCACGGCTGTGCGCATGCGCGCGACGGAGCGGCCGCCGCGGCTCCGCTTCCGGGGGCGGCGCTTCCGGGTCGCGGCGCGGCCCAGCTCTGTCACCGCCGCGGCGCTCCCCGGCCCCGGAAGCGCTGCCCGTCCCGCCGGCGGGGGGAGGCGCTGCCCGGCCCGGCCCGGCTCCGCGTAGCGCCGCAGCCCGTAAGTGTGGAGGGGAACGGGACCCTCGGGCGGGCCGCGCGGGGCGGGCCCGGTGCCATCCGCACGGCATCCCTGCGGGCCGCGACTCGTTCCCTGAGGTGCCGCCCGCTGCCGCCCCGTTCCCCGGCCGCCTGCGCGCAGTGGAGGAGGCCCGGGCCGTGCTGGCGGGAGCGGGTCGCGTTCCGCAGCTCCGTTTCCGTGACCGTGGGCCGAGGCTGCTCCTGGCCTCGTTCCTCCCCTGCCGGCGCGGCGCGGTGCTGCGCGATTCGGCCCTGCGCGCCCGGAGCTGCGGACGCCGTCGTGGGCTGCGGGACTGGGGTACGTGCACAGCTGGAAGTAAATGCTCTCACTTGTGTTGTTTCGTTTTTTTCCAATTCAGAGTAAATCTGTTCATGGACGCGTTACTTGGATTAGGCTTAGAAAAATGGTATCGCTGTTTGTACGTAGATTCCTACAGACAGAACTCAAGTGGTGAAGGAGCAGCAGCCTGTTTACTCCGTGTGACTGTTTCACCCAAGTGCAAGGAATGACGCGCTCGACTCCTGACTTCTAGTGTAGCTTTTCCTTTGTGTCAGCAAAGAAGTTCGAGCAGTTTGGCAGAGTGAGAAATAGATGAGTGTATACATCAATGAGAGGCCCTTTACTCCAGCCAAGGGGATGAGAACACGGGGAGCAGGCTGCTTGCTGTAGGGCAGGACTGAAGATCAGCGCCTCCCCAGGGCAGGGATAGAAGCACCCGGGATGTGTAGGGCTCAGCTGCCCTATGGTCCTCTCCAGGATGGTGGGCAGCAGTGGGCTGATGCCTCAGGTTGGGATACAGAGACAGCACTGGTCCTGGAGCACATTGTGCTATTGCAGCTGTAACCGGTTCTCTTTTGATGCCAGGTAATTCACTGCTGTGACACTGCATCATGTTTGAGATGCAACTTGCAGTGACTTTAATGTCTTACGTTTTGCTTGCATCAGTCCTCTGTCAGAAGGGACAAAATGAGGGTTTTCTGTTGAGCAATACTGCTCACAATGATCCTAGTATGCATTTTAATATTAATTGTAAATGCATTGAGAAGCTTCATTAAACTGTGATACCTCGCTGCTGTCTGTAAGTTCGCTTTTTTGTAGAAGACAACACAGAAGTAATCTGTATCTTGTTTCCTTTCTAAATCAGTTATTCCAAAAGCAAAACAAAATTCATTAAATGTGTTTTTGTGGCCCTTGAGGGAGAAAGACCCCAAGTTTGACAAAAGAAAAGTTGAAAGCCAGAGAAGGTGGAGGTTTATCTGTTGCTGAACAAATTAAGAATGTGTTCAGTGACGTTTGTCACAGAGGCTTCATGTCTTGGGCATGTCAGCATTTTGGTACTCTGAGGTCACGTTTTCTAGGGCTGAAACGCTCTGTTTTGTTGAAAAGCTACGTCTGCAAAGCTGAAACTGGATCTCAAACTGTAGCAGACACGTGGAGGGGAAATACTGCCTTCAGTTAGAAATGTGTTGATACAGTTACATAGCAATGTAAAAGCTTTGAGAGTAGGCTGATGAATGTGCTCCAGTAGAGGCAGGTGGGTTTTGTGCAGTGGGTTGCTGCCAGGTTCCAGCTGCATGAGCCCAACAGCAGACTGACATCGGGGAGCAGCAGGTGTGTTTGCTGCTGAGGCTCAGTGGATCCTGCAGGCTGCTGTGGGTACAGTGCAGCTCAGGTCTTTGTCCTGGGGCTGGACCATTACCAGTAGGGCTGCAGACCTCCATGTACTTTAACAACGTTGAGTCCAGTTCAGCTTCAGCACCTCCAAACAGGCTTTACAGGCAGCTCACAAGTAATTCTGTAACTGAGCACTTTCCATATTCAGGAAAGTCCAGGAAGTGCTGCATCCATTCGCTGTAGTCTAAAGAAATAGAAGGTGTCCTTAAAAAGCCTCCTTTAGTCTCAGTATTATATAGGCCAAAAAAATGGGAAAGTGTTGAAGCTTTCTATTTTAGTCTTCGTTGTTAAAAACTGGAGTTTCTTAAAGTGTTTGAAACAGTTGTTGGATTTTTAGGCTATTGAGTACTACAGTGAAAGGAGCCAGGATGGAAACTGTAACCTAATGCTTGGGCAGTCTAAGCCTGTGCTTTTAGCCCAGTGCTTGTAGGTTGATGTTATATTTGCCCATCCTAGGAGTATTAATAATAAATCATACAATATAAATCACAAATCATCATTTAGCCGAGCAAGAAATCTTGGTTCCATGTAAAAGTGTCGCACATTGCTGAAAGTATTTCTTGTCAGTTCTCTTTGCAAGCAGATGTGGTCAGCATCACTGGCACAGGGACGGCTCGTCCTCAGTTCTGGAACAGGGTATTCATCAGGAATGAAAATAAAATGGAAATTGCAATGTGTTACTTAAAAGGTATTCTGGATTTGTTTGTTATTTTAAAATAAATAGTCATAAGAGTGAATTCAAACAACTGTTTGTTCTTGTTGTTATGCTTTTTCTGGATGGGAAATTCTCTTGAATGTGGGCTCTGAAATTGGGCAGTGGTGATTCCAGAGCATTGGGCCCTCACAGTATGACGTGCAAGTAATGTGTGTGTCAGGTAGCGCTTGCCAGCCAGTATGAAGGAATGAGCATAATCATAGACATTAAAAATGAAGCAAAGTGTTTGCACATATTTAGATTAGGGAGGAAAAAAAAAAAAACAACCAGGCAAGTTACAGCTTTTCTAAACTGTTTCTATCCAAACCATTCAGTGCAATATCAGAATGAAAAATGACAACACTTTGTCATCTGTTCAAATTGATATTGCACTCTTTGCAGTGACAGCTGAAAAGGCCCACAGGTGCCATATAAAGAGGTGACCATGTTGTCATATTTCATTTAGGCATCCCTCTGCAAAGCCATAATTACCTAATTAGGTTGTTAATTAGGAGATTAGCATTTCACTATATTGATAGAATGCTCTTTGCAGGCATGATTCTAGTTACAGATTTGTCTGCCCTAATTTATAATCTTTGCATTTTTTTTAATATTTATTTGCGTAAAATCTTGATGCGCGATGGTTCAGGTTAGCTGAGAATCAGCTTGTTTGCAATTAACTGGAGATTTGACGAGATAAGGAAACAAACAGGTAAGCGCTGATTCCTTCCATATGGACTCTGACGTTCTCCAAAGCTCTGTAACTAAAACATTGGGTTCGACAGAACTTCCATCCCGACTGGTTTGACAGCAAAAATATAGGCAAGTTCCAAGCAGTTCATGCACATAGAAATAAATATCCAACGTCAGATTGATTTTTCAGGTTGGAAAAAAAAAAACAAATTTTGTCAGAACTTGTGTGTAATGTATTGTTTTCTCATAACTTTCACATTCCCATTTCACTTATGAAGGAGCACCTCTTTAAATGGCTTCAAATGATTATTTCCTCTTTAATGATAGGAGGCAAAGCATGAATGACAGCTCCTCTAAGCAAGCATGCATTCTTAAATGCACTTGAGCTTCTACTGAAACACAGACTTGAATTTTCATGTATTACATTTCACTTTCCTTTATCCTCCATACGCAGGAGTCTGGCATTCGAGGGTTTTGATTATTTGTACTGCTGTGAGTGTAGATAGCCAGAACCATTTATGTAGCAATTGCAGGCAGAAGTTAACTGTGAAATTATTTCATATAACCTAAATCATAAATTTTGAAGTATATTCACACTATCCTATTCCAACCTGTCACATGTAGGAAAAAATCAATTTTATTCTAATTTGCCCACTTTTTCATTAGTTTTTAAGATCATTTTAAAGACCTGCAGTCAGAGAGGTGTGTGGCTCAGTGAATGTGACAGCCCACAAGTGCTGAGGTGTAACACTGAGATTCCTCCAGCAGCACTCAGGGTGTCTGGGTGATTGATTCAGAGCCACACTGTACCCTCCACAAGCTGCATTTAGTTTGGAATGGTTTTGGTTACAGTGAGTAGGGTTTCGCTGGCTGTTACTTCCTCAAGGCAGACAGTTGGTTTAAACATCTTTTCCATGTGAGTTGTGGGTCTGTAGATTCAGAAATAGGAAATATCCTTCTGCTTCTCACTCTTTACTTTTTCAGTTTATTAATACACAACTCCTTGCAGGAACTGGCAGGAGAATGTTGTGCAGAACTTCCAGCTGCTCGCAGCCATTTGATCTGACAGAGTTACTGTTGAGTCGGTAGCATTTCCAAGCTCTTTTCTGCAGCAGAAGAGTTTCTGCTGCTTACAGCTTTCTCCAATGTTATCACTTCTTGTGGGTTACCGAGAGGTCTAGGAGCAAATTTGCTCATGTGTGATATTTGTAATTATGAAAGGCATAGACATAGTACTTTTCTGTGAGGAAAGCATTGTGCTTTGGTCAGCGGTGCTGTCTCAAAGAGATGCCATTAGCTCGCAGCTTAGGAGTAATAGCCGTGGGGATGAAGTTGGCAGTAGGTAGATCATAGTTGGCTGAGCTATCACTATGCATGATTTCTTCTGTAATCTCAATAACCGGTTTGTGTGCTTGTGATACGTCAAGCACATGCACTGTGCTAAGACTGCATCGTCTGGGCAAGTGTGTGTGTGATCATGGGGACAAGGTGTACAGCATCAAGCTTAGTGCTCAGGCAGGCAGTTGGGCTGGTGCTCAGTGCAGGAAAGGGCCCTGGGATGTAGCTGCAGTCACTGTGCATGGTCCGTGCTGTGCCAGCAGTGTGTGAGCAGCCTGCAGCTTGGCAAGGGCTGCAGCGGAGCAGCCAGGAGCAGCTGAGGGGGACCGGACAGCCCTGTGCAGCATCCACTGCTCAGAGGAGGGAGGGGCTCCCCCTGACCTGGCTCTGTGTGTTGGAAACCAACCTCAAAATGAGGTAAAGAAGCTTTCCTCCAGGTCAAGAAACCTGTATTTAGCAGTTATTTCGTGCTCGCCATCAGACATTTGCGATGTGGGCAGATGTTTGGGGGTTTTGGTGGGAGAAAAGGAAAGTGACTAAATCTGACTCTTACTCTGGAAAATACATTGTGTCGGGCAAGCAGGAGGGCTCCCAAGTGGTGATACATTGTGCCAATGAAATTTCCTCCCCAAATTCAGGTTTGTGCCCCTGGGGGTGACTACAGGGCCTCTGTGCGGGACCTCGTGCTCTTCCTGGAAGCAGGGTAGCTGTTTAAGAATCATGCCTTACTTATTTACTGAATTATGAGCAAGGCTGATCTGCATAACAGCTGTGCTTTGCTTGCTGTGAAAGTCTATGGATGTTGTAAACACAGCATTGTGTTACTAGAAGAGGAACACATGGAAGAAGTGGTAAAAGTAGTAGACTGCAATCCAGCTGCCTGGCTGCTGCACGCGCCCTCTGAGGGCACCCAGCAGCGCAGCTCTGCCCAAGGCTGCACAGTGCCAGGGTCTGTGCTGCTGCCATGCGCTCAGCAGGAGCACCCTGCAGGCAGGCTGTGAAACATAGAGTGCAGCTGAAGCATAATAGAGATCGGAATGAAACGAGGGGCCACTCTGGGTCCATCCTCCTGTGTGATGAATCACAGGAGGTGTTTGCTGATGGATTGTATCTCATCATCCCACTGCACTGTGTACTGTACGGAAATGCTGTTAAGGCTGCGTAGGTTTCACATTGCTCCTTTCATTTTTAGTGTTTGCACAGAGTATGCTTGACAGCTGCCTGCAAAGCATTTTGTTTAATAGCAGTGTAATATTCAGATGCTGTGAGTGTTAAAAATAACATTGCTTTTTGTTGGTGACTGAAGAATGGATAAGTTGCTGGTGCTTGGAAAGTCCCTCAGTTCTTCTCAGTTCAGCTCCTGCCCATGGGTGCGGTAATGGGCCGTGGGTGTGAGGAATGCGCAGAGGCAGCGTGCTGGCAAATCTTAGGAGCTCCAAAAATTGACCTGGTATCTAATGCTGATGTAATTGATTACATGGAGATTTAAAGGTATTCATGTAAAAGCTTGCAAAGTTGACCTTTGCTCCTTTGAATTCTTGTGTTGTTTTCATTTCTCTGGCCAGATCTGTGCCATCTAATTGTACTTTGCTTCTCTCTAAGGAGGAACCAGTTACAGTTGTGTAGGTAGCAAATGCTGAAGGGTGGCATAAAGATCTAAACTAAATTTTGGGTGCTGGTTGTTGTTGGTTTTTGTTTATGTTTTTGGGGAACTGTTTACATGAACTAGAATTTCTATGAATACTTAATTGTTATTGAAAAATAAGGTTTTATGGATCCTTCTGAAAGTCCTGCAGAGGAGGAAGGGAAATGTGTCTGTATTCAAGTTTGGACTTTGAAATGGAATTTCTGGTAATTTCTCACTGTTTCTGTTTATGGGAGAAGTGATTGCATATTTGAATGGTAAAGAAGCTTGGGTAATTGAGCACGCTGGCTGCTAATAGCGTGAAGTCGGGGTACAACGTATAAAGGTAAAAATCTCACATCTGCTGTTACATGTTGTTAACTCCCTTAGCAGACATTAAATCATTTCAAGTACAATAATAGTGTGGGAGGTACATTAACTAACCATTAACAATCTTATAAATACACAATTAACATGCCAACATTTATATGACACATTGATGGGGCAGCAGTAATTTTTGATTGGGAGTTTGTGGACCCTTTAGAAGCCTGAGGCAGTTGCTTATTTAAGCAAGTTCTTACTGCTCACAGGTAAGCGTGGCCTTTTTCAATAAACATTATGTTGGGGATTGTATTTAAACTACATTCTCAGTGCACTTTTAGAACATCCACATGCTGTACTCAGCTGTATCCGCAGCCTTGTGGTCACATCACCCCTGTCACGTGGCCAGAAGGCCTTTGGCACGTGCAATACAGCAAGGAGATGTTTGCCCGAAGGTGGGATATATTTGCCTCAAGGCCTCTCACTTTGAGGACAGGGAGGAATCCTTCAGGGAAAGCAGGCCTACTTTCTGTAATGGAAACAGAGAATGAAGAACAGAACTTGGGCTGCTGTGACCCACTGTGAAACTACTGTTCTGTAAGTGGATCTCAGCAAACCATTTAACTTCAAGGAATTGGAACAGAATTGAAATAATTCTCTGTACAAAACTGAATCAGATTTTGTGCATCCAAAATATGAGCCCTCTCAATCAGTATTTGGTTATTTGTTTGTTGTTTTTTTTCTAAATGCTATGTATGTTGTTTCTAGGTACAGTGTCCATGCAACAAGATGGAGAGAAGATAGTATAGTGAAGTGGTGGTTGTGTGGGCAGAATGGCTTTCCTGGACAACCCAACAATTATACTTGCTCACATTCGACAGTCGCATGTGACCAGTGATGACACAGGGATGTGTGAAATGGTCCTGATAGATCATGATGTCGACCTAGAGAAGTTTAATCCCTCATCAACATATGGAGACAGTGCTTCAGAAACACAGGGAAGCAATGGTGAGACTCAGGGCTACGTATATTCCCAATCAGTCGACATTACCTCAAGCTGGGACTTTGGAATTAGAAGACGATCCAACACAGGTAAGTGATGTTTGCAGCTGAAACAATGTTAACCTTTTAAATTCAGTTTCTATTAGTATTATGTGCTCATAGCATAGATATAGCTAGATATCTGCTGAACTTTCCCTTTTGTAATATCGAGCCCCTCTTTGTAAAACAGGTGTTGTGATTCAGATACTTTGGTGTGCTGTCAGCTGAGTTTTAATGGCTGTTTTACTTAATCGTGAACAGAGGAGTGTTGAGGCAGTCAGCTTCACATATTAAAACAAACTGTAAAGACATCAGCTCTAAATCCAGAGTACATGAGCAGTCTGTGGTATTTCTGTGGTTACTGTCTGGAAGGGTGTTAACTTTTGTTCAGGATGGTTGTTTTCTGAGAAAAATCTACCTAGTGATGCATCGAATCTATGTGTTATGAAAAAGAAGAGTGGAGTTTGTGAGGCAGTGAAGTGAATGATTTGTCTGTTTTTTTTTTTTATCTTCTGAAGTCTTGTATCTAAGAAAAACCTTGAGCTGGGCTTTAAGTTAGCAAATTAGGAAGCTTAAGGTTGTGTACTTTTTCAAAACAGGCTCCATTTAACTTGAGTAGAAGAAAACTGTCACACTTTTTGGTAGTATTCAGACTTCTACTTACACCCAAAGAATGCTACGAATGAAAACTGCAATATCAAATATGTATGAAAAGGCTGATGTGGGGTGGTCAGTATTGATCTGTTTTTCTGTTACAGTCTATCCTATTTTTCCAAATTATTTCTGAAGGTATAACACCACCTAGAGCTCAGAAAAAACATCTGTGCTCAGCCTGAAAGGTAAAACAGCAGTAAATACCTGGCAATAACTTTTACAAATCAGTTATCAAAAGTTGTGGCAAGGCAGAGTGCTGGTCTCTCTTAATTGAGTTATACTTGGAAATAAGTTGGCGATGTACCTACAACTGACCCAGAGGCACGGTGTGAAGTGTGTTGTGCCACACTGACTGATGCTGTCCTTGAGGACTTGTTCAGGAGAAGCAAAGTTTCAAGATTTACAGTATTACCCACATTTGTTTATTTTTATTTTCAACAAGGAATAATGAGGATATAATCTCTATTTAAGTTATGGTTAGAAACCACTAAAGTTTTCAGTTGGTGGCATATTCTAAAATGTTAAGAAGTTCATTGGGGAGCCAGTTTTTGGAAATGAGCGTTATGTGTGTCCCAGTGTTGAAGTTATCCCTTAGATTTGGAGGCAGTGTGCAGTGGAAGAGATATGTCAGGGCACTGCATGTTGAGTTTGGGGAGAATATAGAGATCCTTTGCCATTGAGATTTTCCTCCTTTTCTGCAGGAGCTGCATGGGTCACAGGGATTTCTGGTTCCAGCCTCCATCCCCACACTGCCTTAGCAGTGCCATGCCCAGGAAAACAAGCAGTGTGAAACTGGGCCTGTGCACGGTGTTATGTGAAGGGGAAAAGCAAATTTCCCTATCAGTGTGGCTAGAAACAAAGGTTCATCTAGCTGCTAATAGTTAATGAGCCAACATTCAGTCAGTGGCTTTTCTCACACTGAAAGGTTTCAAACTAACCTGCTTGTGAGAATAAACCTTTAATAACTGGAACTTTTAACGTAGGTACTGATAATTCCATCTACTTTGGTGTGGAACAGAAATTAATGTTGTGGAATTGTTTTATAGCAGCCATAGATAGAAGTTAGTACAGACAGTGGCTGTATGGTGGTCCCCGTGTTCTGACCCTCACTTCATACACTGACCTCCTCCATCCAGCTGCAGGGGCACAGTGGGGTGGGCTGTCCCTGCAGGTTGGTCCATGCTGACACCATGGATGTCTGTGAGCCAGAATCCCCCTCTTTAATGAACCGATGGCTGTGGTTACCACATGCCATGAAAATACACACTGTTCTTATTTCTGTTCTATGTGTTGTGTTTTATTTTATTTTATTTTATTTTATTTTATTTTATTTTATTTTATTTTATTTTATTTTATTTTTTTGCATGGAAGTCTTATGGCTATTTTATAATGGTCCACTTAGGCTGAAAGGGTTTCAGATGGCAGTCTTGAACCACAGTCTGGATAATGGTTGGAGAGGGGAATAAAGGGGTTTCTTTCAGAATAAAATATCTACACTGCGACAGTTTTTCCCAGTATTTGAATTGATGACTGGAAATATCACCTTCCTCACTTCTCACAGACCTGCACAGAGGTATTTATGCATTGGCCTCTCATCTGTGGGAAATTGGCAGTGAAGTCTCTCTTTGTGTCTGTACCTTAAACTGCTTGCTGCAGCTTCACAGTATTGGAGCTATTTGAATATTTTCTAGTCAGTTACCAGGTTGAGAGTTGTTATGGGGAAAAAAATCACTTCATTGCCCGTGGATCTGTTCAAAGGCTGAATGTTTAAAAATAGTAATAAAAGTAGTAGAAGGCATAGAAAATATTTATTAACCTCTTTTTTAATTGGCAAAATGGCTCAAGGAACTCAAATTGTGTCTAAAAATTGTCAGGATCATTTAGTGTTTCAGAATCTCTTCTGAAAATGCGTTTTAGTTGACGAATGAGCCCAATGCATCAAAACTGCTAATATATCCAGCAAATTGTTTCCTTCCATAATCAACACGGTTAGTCCTCATTCCCAGTCCAACCTCATTTCTTGCTCTGTAGTGTTGGTTACTCCTTGGTGTTGCTTTGGGTAGCAGCCCCAGCTCCAGCCACCCATCTCCCAGGAGGACCTTTGCAGTCAGAATGGTGACCCACAGCTCTGCACTGCCCTGCACTGTGGGTCCATCGCTGTTTTGCCCAAGCTTGAGGCTTTTCTTCAGGCCCTGTTTAGAAGATGGAGTCAAAATATACCTAAAGAAATACTTTATTCGTTTTAAGGTTTGACTAATGTTGTGAAGATACAAATCATTTATTTTACTACCTATAAACTGTTTCAGCATACTGAAGAAAAAGCTATGCTAATTTATATAGCTTTGACATTTTATAATTTTCATGATTTTTAGATAAAGGATTTTATATTTAAAACTTTAATAGTCTAGTCTGAGTTCATTTATCTTTAATTTTTGAAACGGGTAGAGTAATTCATAACAGTAATTTTATTCCTGTAATGTAATATTCACTTCAGTTCATTTGTGCATTAAAATTCCTTTAAGACCGTTATTAATGATTTATATAATGAAATGTCATATTAATCACAGAAGTTTTCACATTTTATTATTCTCTTCTATGTTAATACTATCTTTATGATCTCTATTAATGTTTTATATCCTCTAATTTCAATTATAAATCAAGAACATTTTCATGTTTTTGTTGGTATTTGCTTTTCAGGGGTGCCACCTTTAAAATTTTATGACTTTTTCTCCTACATATGCAATATAAAACATCTTTATTCATATAAAGATAGTTAATTATGTCTTTGTTTATAGTAAACTTTCATTGACAAACTTATAGTTATAATATTTCTTTTCAAGCTCAGAGACTAGAACGGCTGCGGAAAGAGAGACAAAATCAAATAAAATGCAAAAATGTGCAGTGGAAAGACAGGAACACTTCTTACTCAGGTAAAAAGAAAAGACCTACTATCTTCCTGCTGGTTTTATTTCTGCTTTTCATACTTATGGTGTTCTCAGTTCATAATTTTCACTTCAGCTTTTAAAGTGCCGATGATTGTATTTGCCTTCCATTCCACAGCTCTGCACAACCCATTGTTTGTAGGTGGGGCGACCACAGATCTGTGACAGGGCACTGCACATTGCTAATAAGGGCAAAACAGAGATCAGATGTTTAAAGCCACTTGGTTGGTCTGAAACAAGTGAAGTGACTGTTCAGTATCTGTGTGCAATGTGAGTTACTGATGCAGTGTTGGGGATTTCTGTTGTAATGCCATTATCTTTTGTTGTCTCAGTGAGCAAGGAATGGGAGTAGTAAGACGCTCAGTATTATTGTGACACACTTCAGTAATGGGACATGCTGTCTTTGCTGTATGGGTAGGTGACCGGCATGTGCCTGCGTTCAAACTGCAGGATGATTATTTCCATTTGAGTTATGGTTTTCCAGCTGTTTGCAGAGGCATTTGGTGTGCAGAAATCTAAGGATTCCTTAGAAATGGATGTCTAAGAACTTATGATTGTTTTTCTGGGTAAGGAGAACTTGTATGTATGTATGTGATCTACTTAAACAAAAGAACAATAAATGCTGCTCTACTTTATTTCACCTTATCTTGGGGAAAAAAACTGTCATTAATATCCCTAAGAACATATGCTGCTTTGTTATTAATATAAAGTGAAGTATCTCTGACTTGGATGTTCTATACAGTTTGAACTGTAATGCTAGGAATAAAAAATCTGAGTTCTCTTGTTTCACAGCTCAGGTTAGCATCTATTCTGTTGTATTTGACACATGTTCAAACCTCTGTGTGGTTTGTCATGCCTGCTTTATTCACAATTTGTATATATCTTAATGAGGCCCCCATGTAATCTCCTTATTTCAATTTTTTGCCTAAATCCATGTATCTTCCTGGCTGTTACTTGCAGAACCTTCTCCAGTTGTGTAATTCCTCTTTTAGAGGAGTGAACAAAGCTGCTCACATGAGCAGCACAGTTGCACTAATCCTTAGTGCAGTGTTCAGCTATGTTTGATGCCTCTATTAACACATTCCACAATGTTTTTGCCTTTCTACTTCTGTAAGCAGAGCAGTATGTTTTAAAGTTTAATCTACCATAACTTCCAGCTCTTTGCTCAATATGTTTTTTAGCATTTGATCAGTGGTGATAAAGTTCTTTTTCCTTTTAATCCCTAGCTTGCACTGTTTGATATTGCTTTACCCTACATTGCAGTCAGATTCCAGTTTCCTGCACTCCTTTCTGTTTGTGTTTCCTTATTTTAATGGACTCCACTGTGACGTTCCATTCTTCTGAGCTCCCTTGTGGATAAAATGACACATCAACCAGTGACAAAGGAAGCGTCCCACACTGTAAATCTGTGCTGGGTCTTACCCTGGTATTGCAGAAGCTGGGGGTGAGCAGCCCCTCCTGGCTGCAGATCAAATGTAGGTAAAAGATACATTATGTACAAACTCCAGACACTTGGCTTGTCACTGGGATTTTTGGAGTTTTTCACTTAATTACAAGAGGAGCAACATAGTAGAAAGAGACCAGGAAAAAGAGTATCCGTGAAATATGTCAGCAACATCTTCCTTTATGTCCTATATCTGTTCCATTCCTTGCATTTAACATTATTGATAAATATGTATGAAAGCAGTAACCATAGGTGTAGCTGCTTCACACAGGAGGAATTTGGCTGTTCTCTTCTGCCTGTGTTAATATGAGCTCTAGATGAAGTCAAGCTTGTGACTGACACCCTGCTTGCTAAAACGAAGCTGGAAGGTTGCTGGTTTCTACTGCTCTATCCTGATAACATTATCTCCATAGATAACACATCACAGAGATGCATTGCTGTAAGAGGGAAATCTTGCAAGCATTTCCATTGCACTGGAGGTGGATTTGTAGTCATAATTTGAGGCATTAGATGAAAGATTATCCTTGGTGATTCCTTTTTGCTTTTTTAATTACTGTATACTGAAATAAAAGTATGCTAATCAGAATAAATGGCTGTGAGAGAAAAGTAGTTTTGTCTGTGGTAATAAGAAATAAGAGTATTTTTTACTTGTTGTCTGTTTGCACACTGTTCAGATGAACTGCTTGCCTTGTCAAAGGAATGAGGTAGAGAGAAATTTGTAGTGGTTGTGAGACTTAGAAAAGAAACTGTGTTTGAAGCTGGTAAGGAGATGAGCAGATACAGCAGTGCCCCAGGGGAAGCCGGCTGGAAGTGAAGTGTGACACAGCTGAGGTCTTTTTGTTTGGTTGTGCCTCCAATTCACATCACCTTTATATGCATTAGTAGTTTTTCAGTAAAATGAAAATATCATCTATGCTCCATGCCATGTAGACAGAAATCACATAGAGCTGAAATAAACACAGTGACACCGAGTAACAGCAATGCTAACTTTCAATTAAGAATGAAAAAGTTTCACAATTCACGCTATTCAGTGTAAAAAATGGGGTCTTTTCCTTTGAATTTTCTCTTTGCATTTAAAAAATGTTTTCTCCTGGGTTGAAGGGCGTATTTGCAACTCTCTCAGTTGTGTTCTGTAAGAAATTATTTTGCAAAACACTTAATGAAAGGCAGTAGTTTTTCAGAATCTTCTTCCAGGTGTTTTGCACAAATCCTCAGAAGGTTTTCAAGTTGTTCTTCCCAAATGAGGCACATTTTTTTTTGAAATTACAAAGATTTGGGGCAATGGAAAATTGTATCCCAGTCAGCTGAGTTCAGTCCCATAGAATGCAGGTATTATAGAACTTAACGTGTTGTTTGAGCTCTTCAGTTACCTGAGAAATTTGACTTGTGAGAAACCTGTGCAGAACTCAAAGCAAAATGGACATCACTCTGACAAATGTGGAGTGATTCTTGGAGTGATTTTGATTCTTGATTGATTCTTGAATGATTTTCTTCCTCTGCATCAGCACAAAGGAAACAGCAAACAAATCATCTTTACATTTCCCTAGAGACAGAAATTAAAGATACAATGCGTGCTTTTTCACCTGAGCCATTAAAACCATTATTTTGAATTCCAGGGCACGGAGTGACTGAGAACTGCCAATTAGTGATAATACTCTGACATAATTGTATTTGAGATTATTTTTTCTATCGAGGTTAAATAGTTACAAAAAGAGAATACCTAAAGGTGTTCAAGATGGTATATTTAAGAAGAATTTGATCAATTTTACTGATTAATCAGAGCCTTTCGCAAGACTGTTGGGTATCTGCTAGTGTTGGTGTTTAGCACCTTTGCCACTGTCTGAATTTTCAGGCTGCTAAAAATAAACTGTGTTTCTGAGTAGCTATAATTTGACATGCTTTAATTTCACAGCTTAAGAAATGAATCAACTCTCTGCAGATTGTGTCCCCAGTCAGTCTGCCTCAGGAGCTTTGTCATTTCCTTGAAGGAGCAGCACGTAAATCTTTCAGATGTGAGAGAATCCAAAAGTGTGAATGCAGAGTCAGTGCAGGAGAACTGGTGCTGGTTCTCAGGTAGTGATTGATTGAGTTTGGGGCCCTTAGTTCCTAGAGCAGATGTGGAGAAAGCTTGTCCAGATTCAGTCACAGTTTCTCGCAGATGAGACCCGTTGGTACTAATATGCTAAAACACCCCAGGCTCTGTCCTGGTTTTGTGCTGTCCTTGTAAATGCAAGGAGCTCTGTGTTTAGAAAAATATTTATTTTTAACTATGCCTGTATGCGTTGAGTTAAACCATTGCCAATAATTCAACTATGCAATCTCTTCATTCGAGAAGAACTTTATGACAGGAATTTTATGAGACTTCAAAGATCCCACGAGGTGCTCGTTGACTTTTACCACCTTTGATTTAGGAAGTTTCATTGTTTTGTTTTTTAAATTGCCCAGACTCTCTGTCTGGAACATTGTTTTTGGGTTTGGCACTTTGAGAGCAGCCCGCATGCAGTCTTACCTTGAGAAGCAAAATCCAAAGAAACAATTCTTCTGCATTAGACGTCAGCCTCCAGCTGATAGTGTAGTGACAGCATAGTACAGCAATGGGAAAACCTAATCACGTGTTTCAAACTTAGTTTGAAGTGTTATTGCATCCCCCATTGTAGATGGAGCAGCATTTGGAAAAAACAGGCAAGCAGAAAGACCAGAACTGCTCAACTCTGAGCCTTTATATTTTATCTTGCCCCAAGCAGATCTTGTGATGATGTGTCTGCTGTGTGAGAACAGCACATCTCCTGCTCAGCCAAGTGTTAGTGCTGTTCAAACTTCTTGTATTTTTGAATCTTTGTGTTTTAAGAGTGCTGGATCTGAGCATTTGCTGTTTTATGCACTTTATGTTGTTCCCTCTCTCATATAATGCCATTTTGTTGTGGCAATCAGTAGTTCCTTTACATCTCCTAATACAAATGCTGTCATCTCTTTTCTGATCTACAGCAGAGGAGCTGAGCTCGCTATTTGAAAAAAAGAATTTCAGAGTAAGATCTCCCTGTTCTGGGAAGCAGTCGATTCTGTCTGTGCGACTTGAGCAGTGTCCGCTACAGCTGAACAACCCCTTCAATGAGTACTCAAAATTCGATGGCAAGGTAAGTGAACCCGAGATTTTTCTTATATCCAAGTCGTTCCTGACCTGAATGTGGTGGGCTGTAGCAGTTCTTGGAATAGTAACTTTTAGACCATGAAGTCCACGTGGCAAAAGTTGCCTCTGTTTTTATTTTATTCTTACTGGTATGTAGTAGTTAGTGCTAATTTGGGTTTTCAAATTTTCTAGCCTCATTAATAAGTGATAGCAGTACTTTGCTGATAACACTAAGCCATAAAACACCTCACAGCTGTTACTGCATGAATTCTCAGTTTGACAAGTAATTACATTCACTTCCAATAGTCAAACACAGTGGAAGTAAATACAATCTGTACTTCTTTAAGAGCAAGTTGCTATAGTTCAGTGGTATCCCAGCTCTGTTGCTTTAACACCCATGCCTCAGCTGGGCTCCCTGCTGCAGTTCTTCTCAGAAACTTGAAGAACTTAAGTGTGTTTCCTTCCCACTTTGATAATCCCAACTACTTTTTACCGTATTGATATGAATTATAGTTGACTGTAATTAACATCTTAATTTTCATATTTGTCCGATATATTTAGCAGGTGATTGTTCCATTTGAGGGATATTGTATTGCACAAATTAGTTTCAGATATTAATGAAATACATCAGTGTTACTCAATCGTGATGTGTAGTGCATGATATGAACCAGCTTTCTTGTGATTTAGAAACTAGAATACCTATTGAAGTCTCCAAAATAACTGAATTGACATTCTGCTAGTCCAAAAACTAGCTATATTAATTATAAGGGCATTATTTATTTTATTCTAGTAAGCTTTTCAATGTGCTTATGAAATTTATCCTCTGCACTTCAATATGTGTTACCATCTGAGGCAGAGAAGAAACACAGATCTCATGTCTGATTCTACATGTGTCTGTTTTGTTGTTCTTCAGTACTGTAAAATCAAACAGTTCGAATTTATATTTTTGGTGCAGTACTGCAAGTCTTGTATTTATTTTCACTGATAACAGATAAGCAGCATTCACAGATAGATACAGTTCTTTCA
Source organism: Coturnix japonica (assembly GCF_054131305.1). Classification (NCBI taxonomy): domain Eukaryota; kingdom Metazoa; phylum Chordata; class Aves; order Galliformes; family Phasianidae; genus Coturnix; species Coturnix japonica. The sequence continues at coordinate 3,205,262 of NC_140683.1, forward strand.
GGAAATAGCACATGGCTTATTTACATAATTAGTGGAGCCACATATCTCTTGGGGAAATGGCACATAATTGGGGAGAGGCAGGAGGGATGAGGCGGGGCTGGGGGCCTAATTAAACACATCTTTAAGAAAACCTACTTAATTATGTATTTACTCAGGAGATCATAGTGGCTCTGACATCTTTAAGGTTATAGCTGGGCCTTTATTTTGGTCATTCTGTTGTTTTAATAGATGTGTATTTCAGTGTAGTGACGTGTTTTCATCTGGCTGAGTAACACCTGTGATTCACTGAGAAACCTTCAGGAAAGTGATGTACTGTTGTGCGTGAGCTCTGTTTGCTTCTGTACTCATCTCAACTGTGTGCAGGATGGTTTTACCTGACAGTAATTCCACTTGACTGACCTGAAGTGGTATAAAACCATTTTATCCTGGGTCTTCCCCCTCTGTATTTGATGTATTATTTTAAGCTAATCAGTTAAATATTAGAAAATATTGTGCACCATAACATCCACAAAGCCAATTTATTCAAATGCTTACATCTTGCAGGCATTTTCTGCCAGATTTAGAGTGCTTTTCATAACCACTTCTGCAATTTTATGAAATAATAAAATTTTAGAGCACTCTAATTTCTTTCTGTTCTGATCAGTTCATTAATTAGCAAAAAAAGTAGTTAATATGGCTTTTGAAATGCAGCTTCATTGCAAGCATTCTAATTAGCTCAAGAATTCAGGTGAGTCTTGTCACAAAGTTACACAGGACAGACTTTTGTGTGCTTTGTAAAACTTCATCTCTTAACCAGGAGATGAACTTAGTAACTGTTCTTACCTGCATCTTCAAGTTTTTTCTTTGTAAAGTTAATGTAAAACCTAACGTCTGCAGCTGGTTGCATGGTTTATGAATCTTGTGGGATATGCCTCTTGCTTAATGAACCTCACAAACTCTTGCAAAGAACACTGTAGACTTAACTACTTAGGTTGTCATTGTAGAGAAAGTTACTTGAAGGCTTAAGAAATTAGTGGCCAGATTGGTTTCCTGTATCTGCATGCGAACTGTGTTACCATACACGATGTGTATGTTGCAGTTGGCAAGATCTGAAAGATCGTATTTTCATTGCTTACTGTTCCAACTTGCCGACGATTGATAGGTTGGGAAAGTAAGACTGACTGTAAGACAGGCTTGAAAGCCGTAGCCAGGCTCCAAAAATGAAACACCAGCAGCATCGTAATCACTCGTTTCAGTGGAACAGCTGTGAGATTCATAACATTCAGCTTACCTGTGGATCCCAAAAAGAGAGGTTAATGACTGTTGATTTTTTGGGATAAAGCTTTGTTGCAGAATCTAGACCTTAATTGCTCTGTTCCCTTATTTCTAAATGTAGAAAATGGGGGTAATATTGTCTGCTGGCTTTTGTTAATTGTGGTAAAAGGATGTGTTTTCATTCAGTAGAAATTCAGAATGCATCTTTTCTTTCTCTTTTTCACACATAAGTGTGGCTTGCGTGAGTGCCTGGACAGCAGAGTGATAAGACCTCTCTGAGACACTGATCTGAAAGAATACAGATCAGTTACTATATTAATGTCAAAGCTTTTCACCCATATGAGTGTTCCTACTGGTAAGAAAAGCACTAGCAGGATGTGTTTAGTTACTGGGATAGAAGCAAATCAGGCGAGAATCAACTATTCAGCTTTGCAGGAACCTGAATGAATAAGTCTTGCTAAGGCCCCTGTGTACAATTCCCGTTGAAGTAATCTTTGAAGCCATTCCACAACCATTTTTCTTCCAAGTCTGCTGCCTTTAAGAAATTCTCATCACTGAAATGTCTTGTCAGTTCAATTTGAGATGCCTGTCACCACATGGCTGCTCTTACATCCCTAGAAGAATGCTGCCAAGCACCAAAGTGCTAAAGGACAGTCAGAAACAAATTCTATAGATATGCAAAATAGTTAAAGGAGAAAGTTGGAAGAAAAGAGGGGATCGCCGAGCCTCAGGCAAAGTTGATCTGCAAGGCCAGAAACTTTTCTTGCATGCAAACTGGTTTTCTCAAGATGCTTTTTTATTGCTGTATTCATAATAATACTGAAAATCAAGGACTAAGGAACTCTTCTAGTTTAGCTGTCTGACCTTATAGGACCTTTGTAGGTGTACTTGATGACTGGAGATAAGTTTGGCTGGATCAATGCTAAAAATCCTATTGCAAGGAGTGGTACCTCTGCAGCATCACGACTTGAGTTTTTTGTGGGTAATTTTGTTGATGTGTTAAAAATCAAACAATTTCTCTTACAGCAACTGTTTCAAAAATGATGATGTAGCAAGCGTGGGGGAAGGGATAATTCATGAGTGCTAATTGCTTGGCTGTTAATTTTCATAAGTGTTGATAGAAGCAGTTCCTTAAATTAAACTTTGTTTAAAATGTATCAGGGGAAATATTCCGTAATGTCGGGCCTGAAGTGAAAATTAATATGAATGCTGTGGCAATTAACACGTACTGGTTAATAGCTTTTAGCAGCATTTTGGGATGATAGTCCTTAAATACATTTTTGCATGCTGCTCTTGTTTCAGCCTTGTTTGTGTGCGGTTCTTGATAATCACGAACAAATGCTTTCTATGATCTCCAGAATTAGTTTCCCTCAAAGAAAGTAGATAAAGAACTTAGGTAAGAAACAGTAATGCTGTAATTAATGTGGGTAATGTTTAAAATAACCCAGGATTAAAATCTGCGCAGACTATTTTCTATTTAAATATTTTGCCCCTGCATAGAATATTCTTCATCTGAATATGTTTGCAAATGTTTTTAAAGTTGTGCCAGTGCTGGTGGTTTCCACACCACCTGCACGCCATTACACAGTTGAAATAGAGGCATCTGCCACGTTATTATTTCCTGAGCTTTCAGAGTGTTTAGATGAGCTGGGCATCATCCTGCTGCCCAGCAGCACACAGCTGCCCACAGCCCTGGCATGGCACGGGGTTAGCTTTCTAATATAGATTTTCTTTCAAAATACGTGATTTGTACACTAAGTCAGGCTACTGGTTGAGTCATATTTAAATAAAACACCTCCATGTTAGGAATGCCAGGATTGTTTTGATTTGTCAAAGCAGTAACAGTTCTTATGCCGCTTCCCGTGCCCTGCCAATGTGGGATGCTGGGCTGGGTAGGGCTGAGCCCTGCATGGAAGGAGCAATTGGTGCCATAGGGATCACAGGGTACAGGCCTTGGGTTTCCATGCAGTACTTAAAATAAGATCATACTCTGCTGTTGCTTAACTTAAAAGAATTCAGAATGTGTTGTGTTATTTCATACAGAAGAGTCACTGAACAGGAGGTGGGGAGACACTGCCTAACGCCATTGAAGTGGCCCTGAGCACAGCTGTGCCTCCTGCAGGCCCAGCGCACTGCCAGCCCCAGGGAGTGCTGGTGTTCTGCTGCCGGCTCTGCTGGGGAGCATCACTTTTATCTCCCAGTTCCAGGCATCTCACTCACACTACAAATGTTTTTCTGGTCTTATGGAGATTAATTTAATGTGGATTTGGTTTGATTAACCTCTCTCTTGGGGGCACATTTGATTTGCTTATCGCTCTTCTGTACCTCGCTTCCATCTTCTGCTGCTGTTGATTGCAGGTGCCCTTACCTAGACAACATGTCAGCAGTGAACCTATGGCCCCACTGGGATGGCACTTCCCAAAGCACTTTGGTTTTGGGGGCACTCTCATGTCAGGGACGGTTCGTCAGTACCGCTGCGCCTCCTCTTAAACTCTAAATAAAATGAAAGTAAGTTTTGAAGGCCTGCAAAGCATGCTACCATGTAACAAAGAATTAAATTGATTTGTTATGTGTGCATTTAGCTACAATTCATTTTAATTGTCCTTATGAAGTTAAAAAGTATTAGTGTCAGATAAAGATTCATCACCACAGCATGATTTAAAGCTGGTGCTATAGAAAGCAGGCATGTGTTCTGGCAGATGTTTATATAAGGCACTGTCTCTTCTGACAGCAGTTAAAAAGTATGGTTGTAGTAATCAAATTGTGGTGCAGCATCTCAGAGGCTAGAACCAGATTGAATTAAAATAGATATAAGATTTATGAATGGCAATAGCTGTGATAAAATTTCACTACCTTCTTTAATGGAAAGGACCTTTACGCAGTACAAGAATAAGATTTTAAATTGTGCCATCCAATTCCATGGGTTTGGGTTTACTATTTTTTTTCCTTTTTGTGGAACAATGCTCAATTACAAAGAAAGAGTAAAGGTATTTTTGTCACAGATTCTGTACTGCCTTGTCAGGACTTCATAAATATTACTTTATGATGAATATATGGGACGTTCTGATTTCAGTCCACATCTTTCTACTACTTCCATATTTCCATAGGAATTCCTGTATTTGCATCTCAGAAAGGGATTATATTGTACAGCGCTGAAGATGAGATTTTATGTGCCAGAAACATCTCTGTATGGGATAAAACTTACCTTGAATCATGTTTGTTCCTACTGAGATGGTGTGAAAATATTTTGAACATCTTTAAATTCTGCTTAGAAAGAAGGGCTAAGCTGCCTGCCTTTTGTTTCCTTCTTGTGAATGTAATAAGTAGGCGTTTGTAAGAATTATTATAGTGTAATAAATTAAAGGCCACTAAAGTATCTTTTCTCAGTGTAAAAATAAGGAAATACAAGTTTGTCATGTTTAAGCTGTGTCAGCATTAAGTTGAGAATGGGTAAATAGTGTGAAAATCTGTCAGTTGCCAAAAAA